>NW_016909275.1:857036-885091 GCF_001483705.2 Eufriesea mexicana | reverse complement strand
CTGGGTCAATTCGAGGGTCTGTCGGCCCTAGTCGTCCTTGGCACCAGCGCGTGCACGACCGGGGTATGGGTCCTGTAGCCGGACATTGCATATGGGCCTACGGTCAGACCCCATGGGATGATTAATTTCTCCCCCATGTGGCAGGGGCCTGCGTGACCGGCTACAGGGCCTCGCTAGGGACCCTCGGCTTGATTTTGGATGTTTCGTTGGTTCGTCGATCGCTCTCGTTCGCGAGTAAGTCATGGCAGGGTCTGTGGTGGCTGGGTGGGCTAGGTTCGATCGCGAGGGTGCCGAGGCATGAAGTTGTCTTGTACACGAGAGTACGTCTCGTAGGCTAGTCGGTCTTTCGAATAATCGCGATCTCGTTCCGGCGCGTCGCGATTTTTAACTTGCTCGCGTGTTTTATATTTTATTCCCTATTTTTGTAAGAAATAAAATATCTTAGTGTCGCGAGAATAGAGTTGTAGTATACCGAATCGAAGTCCCCTTTGTTAGACACGAAATATAATAAAGTGTCAGTCGATTTTTGTTTTAACTTCTTTCGCTCCAAGTTAGATTAGATATCTTTGATACAGATAGCGCCAGTAGGATGCGCCACTAGGACGCATGTCGGGTCTCGATGAGTAGCCACCTCCACGTGGTGAGACCTGGTAATTGGTATCGTTTTCCAAAAATTATTTTTTGGAAAACGATACCAAGCTAAGAGCTACGAACAAAGTTTAAGATATTTTTTACCTTTTATAAATTTTCGATGTTTCAGTTAAACATTTGACGATTTTTGAGGCTGCGAGAGGTAAATGGACGGAATTCTTGGGAATGACGTCATTCAAATACAGTTATAGTTCATAAAAATGTATAAATAATCCAATTTCTTATTAATAATAAATTGTTCATAGCGTAAATTTATAATACAAGAAAAGAATTAATTCATTGGTTATTACTTGAACAATATCATACTAATGTTTAAATGTACCTATAATTTGCAAAAGTGAAAAAATTATTATACTTATTTCTAATAACAAATTGGTCACAACGTAAATTTATAATACAAGTTGGAAAAATTACTAAATTATAGGCTATTACTAGTACATATAACGTATTTGCGTGAAAATGTATCTATAATTAGCAAAAAGATAATAAATTGCTACATTTATTGTTAATAACAAATATTTTGCAACGTATATTAACGATAAAAGTCAATAAAGTTAATAAATTATTAGCTACTACTTAAACAAACAACGTATTTGTATTAAAATATATTCGTAACTTACAAAAAGCTAATAAATTAATAAATTTCTTGTTAATAACAAAGTAAAATCATTGATAACAAATAGTTTGCAACGTATATTAACGATAAAAGTCAAAAAAGTTAATAAATTATTAGCTACTACTTAAACAAACAACGCATTTGTGTTAAAATGTATTCGTAACTTACAAAAAGATAATAAATTAAAAAATTTATTGTCAATAACAAATTAAAATCGTTGATGACAAATAGTTTGCAACGTATATTAACGATAAAAGATAAAAAAGTTAATAAATTATTAGTTATTACAGCCGAAAAGTAACTTTTAAAGGAATCGGTAAAGTTCGGAAATTTTCGCCGATATTCGGTCGGCCGCCGCTATATAAGGGGCCCGCGTGAAGGCTCGAGCCAGTTGTCGGTTCGACTTCGGAAGGTCCGCGTTAATATTTTTTCTTTCTGTTTCAGGCTTTAATTATCTTTCTTCTTTCAGATTCTATTTCTTTTATTCTAGCTTTTATTGTTTGTACATTCGAGTATTCTGTACAATATTCGAATGCTTCGTCGTTGGTTTATTTGTATATCACCGTTGGCTAGATCAATGGCTATTCAGTAGCCATTGTCCACTCTCTTAAATAATTTAACAATAATTCTTTCTTTCAGGTACTAATTTGTTTTTGTTTCAGCTTTTAATTGTCTTTCTTCTTACAGATTCTATTTCTATTATTCTAATTTTCATTGTTTGTGCATTTGAGTATTTTGCACAATATTCGAAAGCCTCATCGTTGGTTTATTTATATATCATCGTTGGTTAGATCAATGGCTATTCAGTGGCCATTGTCCACTCACTTAAATAATTTAACAATAATTTCTTCTTTCAGGTTCTAATTATTTTTCTTCTTCCAGATTTTATTTCTTTCATTCTATTTGTCTCTTTGTTTCAGCATTCGAGTATTTCGTACAATATTCGAATGCTTCGTCGTTGGTTTACTTATGTCTCATCGTTGGCTAAATCTTTCCTTTCACAAATTTTACGACTTCCGTTCGATTTGTTTTCGTTAGAGCGTTCGAGTATTTCGTATAATACTCGAGCGCTTCCTCGTTGGTATGTTTATATCTCACCGTTGGAATGTTTCTGTCTCGTAGTTATGTTGCTCAGGTCTCGTCGTTGGCTTGCTCGTTCCATTTGGTTATTAACCTTGATGGTTTCCTCGTACTAATCCCTTTCCTTTCAGCTACATATTAACAATAATATATTCTGTTTTAGCTTTTAGGTTTCTCAAGATTCTGTTTGCGACACATCAATGAACGATGCGTGCGTTTACTTTTAAGTAATCATAAGATAGATCCATAGACTAAGTATCATGTGCGCGCTATCTGTACAAAGGTAAGCTACCTAACTTGGAGCGAAATTTATAAATTCTCTATCATTTTCTTATCCCCCTCGTTTAGCAAATAGAACATAATTGTTCTCGCGATAATCGCGATCGTTCGTAAGTACCGACTAGCCTACGCGACGTGCTCTCGTGTACTCGATAAGTACATGCTTCGTAAGTCATCCTCACGACTCGTCTCCGACACTCATTTCCAGTCACTGTCAATCTCGTCATGCATCGGGTTCCAGGGTGACCCCCTCGGATCAGTGCGTCTTCTGACCTCGACGGGGCGGTCCGCTGCCTAAGTCGTACGCGACTGGGGCTCGGGCACATGCTGGCTGACGGACTAGTACCATCTACGGTTAGACCACAGGGATGATTAAGTTCTACCCCGTGTGGCTGGGATGCGAAGTGTCTGTCTTGGCCGGCAACCGCCCAGCTGGGCCCTCCTGTTGACACTAGAAGTTTCATTGGTTCAGGGACTAACCTTGGTCCACGTGTAAGTCTTGACGAGAACGACAGTGACTGGACTTGAGCTAGGCCCGATCGGGAGGGTGCCGAGGTATGAAGTTATCTCAGTACACGGGAGTACATCGCCTAGGCTAGTCGGTCTTTCGAATAATCGCGAACTCGTTCGGGCGCGTCGCGATTTTCTATTTGCTCGCGTGTTTCATATTTTATTCCCTATTTTTATGGGAACTTGAAAATATCTTAGCGACGGTAGAGTTTTAGTATACCGAATCGAAGTCCCCTTTACAAGACACGAAATATAATAAAGTGTCAGTAGAGTCATTTTAACTTAATTCTCTCCAAGTTAGATTAGGGTACCTTTGATACAGGTAGCGCCAGCAGGCTGCGCCACTAGGGCGCATGTCGGGTCTCGATACGTAGCCACCTCCACGTGGTGAGACCTGGTAATTGGTATCATTTTTCAAATAGTTTGGTAAAACGATACCAAGCTAAGAGCTACGCACCAAAGTTGAAATATTAGTTATAAGTTAGTCATTATTTAGTGATAAGTTAACTATAAATTAAAGCGAGCATGTTAGCAGCGAGTGGAATATTCTCAGGGAGCGAGTGGTGTAGGAATACCCCCTTTACCCTATGCCTAAACAGCGGGCTTCTTCTCTACAACGTACAGTAGACTTTGCAGTTGCACAACTGAATCAAGATACTGCTACAAAAATTCCCCGAACGTGATAGTTCGTTTAATCGAACCACTTAGCTGAACTCTGTCATGGCCACCCTAAGTCAGCTCCAAGATGGCGTCATCGGGGCGACCACAGTGATCCCAAGGGAAGCGCCGTAGTCATAAAGATCAGGAGGATCAACCAGGCCTCTATTCTTCGAGGACACTACGGTACTCTTAGGATGGTCCCTGAATATCAACAACACCGTGGCACCATCGACGTGTCGCCATGAACTAGAAGGTCGGTCGACTTTCTAGAGGATCATCCGTGAAGGGAGAGACTTATCTGCCGTGAAGGGAGAGCGGCTCGGCTCGGAATGGCAGGGAGCAAAGGAACAGAAGAGGTGGGCACAGGCTGATGCTTAACGAACGACCGAACAACGCGCCTTTCCCCAGTCTTTCACGTCCCGAGGACCGGTTACCATCGCAGATACGCTGTCGCTCAGTGTTCCGTGTTCCTCGTGATCGTTGCGTTCTGTGACCAGTCGACGCGTCGAGGATGAGGCTGGTCCCTCCTCTAGTCTTTGGACCCTAGCTTCTGGAGCCTGTTGACGCGTTTGCGGGCCAGCGACAGCCAACCTAGGGACCATGCAGGTGCTTGACAACCTCTGCGCGCTGGGATACGTCGTGTGCCTTTTGTTGCTCGTCGGTGAGTCTTTCTCGATGATCACGATCCTTCTAAGAGTTTTGACAGCGTTTTGCCCTCGTCTCGTGTTTATGGGGAGCAATTTTAAGGGGGAAATCTTTGCGACAGGTTGAAGGAATTGAGAATAGGTAACGAGATGGGTGTTGATTTGAATTTTTAGGATTTTGGTCTTATTTCGAGCGTGTTTCATACGTGTATCTTGGATGTCTTGTTTCGTCTTTGGTTTCTATTGCGATTTATTATAGGACTGTTAGTCGCGAGTTGGGATGAATAATTACGAGAGGGAGCTTCGTTAGTTGTTGGACTAATAAACGTTTTCCTGTATGGTGTAAATGCTCCTGCAGGGTCCTATTCGTTACATATTCCGTTTGAAGTATTGTCTAAATGAAGACACACAGAACGAGACTAGGCGAAGCTCAGTTGCAGCATCGTATGTTACAGGAAACGAAATAAGAAAATAGAATAAATGCATTATGAGGTGTGATACAATACGAACAATGCTTCTCGAATTTTCGTAATCGAGGTACTTTGCAATTTGGTGACTCGAAGATGCTGAGAAATAATGCAATAAAATAAAATATAAAAGTACACGCTATCGCAGTGAGTATTGCTTAATTTTTTGTGAAAAAAATTAAAATTGAAAAATTGGAAATTCGTGTATTTCAAAATGGAACTCGTAGGTTTCTCTTTAATTATTTCTTATTCGAAATTAATACTTAAGTATTGTATTACCGTTACGAATAATTAGCATGACATAATTAATAAAATTATATATAATTTTACACTTCGTATTTCCTTTTCTCTATCCGATTATGAAGTGCGTTAGCAATTCGATTTGCATAACCGACTACGTGTTATGGGTATTTTAATTATTACATAATCCACGATCCCAGCGATGTCCAAGATGGCGGCAACTGTAAGAGGAAGATACAACTTTCTTCTTACGAGTTCTTCCTTTATCCCCGAAGAAGAACGAAAGAACATATTGCAATTTATTCACATTTCGCATTACTATTATTATTATTGTTAACGAACATCTTAGTAAAAATAAGTATGACCATCACCAAATTCAACGCGTAAAAACAAATTAACCTCCATTAAAGTTAACTAAAAATCAACTTCCATTAACGTCACAGCTACCACACTACATCACCTAAACATCACATACATAAATAACAACGATAATTATTATTTATGCAGAAAATAACTACGCATCGTGTAATTACATTTCTATCTCGATAAAAGTCAACATTAATAAACAATTATCCAAGCAGTGGAAAATTGCGAGGACCCTCGGATTCTTTCCACGAGTCTTGTACATCTAACGTCGAATTTGGCCCACTAACGAGATCCAATAAATCGCTAAACGATGGAGACGATCGAACCAGCTCTTAGCGAACGTGGAATTTCGCGTGCAAAGTTTTCAAGCGTCTCGTGGCAGAAATTACGCGTGCCGGAGTTGCGCTTCGAGAAAGGAAAGTACCGCGAAATATTAGTGATGCAAGTCCATTGTCTCCGAGGCCCGGTATTCTGATTGCCTTTTCCTCCGCGGTATACTCAGCCACAGTCCTCGTAGACCTATTTCTAGGCCGATATATAACAAATTCTCACGAACGATAAACAGTTGACTGCGAGAGGACCTAATATGGACGGCCACGCTTTCTCCGTCACTACTGACGCCGACACAGTCCAGCCATCGACTAATTTCGCGTCGACAATTACCACGATCGCGTTACCGTTTTCCAGACAGGTAAACCGCGAAAAATCAATTACCATTCCCACTCTAATGAGGGACGAGGCGTCGACGCGCGGATCGTCCAAGTAGGTGGCTCGAGAGCCCGCGCAAATGAGCAGAGTTGGATGCTGAGGATCGAAGAATGTGACGCCTACACGTCGATCGGGAAAATTTCGAAAATTTCCATTTCTTCTGCCTCGATTTGGATGGAAAACGGAAATTTCAGCTCAATAGGACGGCGACTGTATTAAGATATATATGTGTAAAAGGGCGAATTTTTTGGAATTTGAATTTTTAATTTATTTGGATTCGAAAGTTGAAAGTTGGAGAATATATTTTTATTTTTGATGGGGAAAGTTTGGTCACTTGTGTTCTCCAATATTTTCTTCTGCCTAGAATTAGGAGGAAAATGGTACTATTTTAGGTCACTAGGATAACGATTACAAATATTGTAATATGTACGTGAAAACTAGAATTCTTTGGAATTTTTTTCTATTTTACATATGTCGATAGAGTTTTGTAATAGATTTGGAACTTGTAAGTTAAATTTTCCAATTTTATCTCCTTCAATCTCTATTTTCGATTATAATATATGTTAATATCGATGTAACTCTTATTAAATTCCTTCCTTACATATTCACGAATTTACAAATATTATTATCGAATAACAACATACTTTAGAACAATTGAACTATTGTGCACAAATTTATTCAATAACGATCTAACGAAGATAATTCAATCTCTCCCATCTATTGAATCGAGATATCCAATCTATTCCTCCACGATACTCTGTCCTCTAATTACTACACTCTGCTCTTTATCTTATTTCCGCATAAACATTCGTTTATTCTCCATCATCCATTCTAAAATTCCCCACTTCCTATACAAATTTCTGAAACGCTATACCGAACTCTAAAAATTTCCCTCCCTATTAATTCCAGAAAAAAATTTACTAGGATTTCCCTCTTGGACGAAACGAAAACTCCCTAGAAACACAACCTAAACCAAGTACTCGGAGTTTCGAGATCTCGAGAAGCATCGAATTCTAGTGCCTCGACTCGAGAAATTACATTTCGACCTACCTCTATCTTCCACACCGTACAAAATCCCATTTTCATCCCTGTGCGACCGCCATTTCCTCGCAAAATCTCGCGAAGTGATCCACAAAGAAGCCTCTATCTCTGCGTCGAGCCAACAACGGCCTGAAAATCCCGCGCTGTACATCTCTTCGAGGTCGATACGCGTTATCATCGTCATCGCTTTCGTCTTCGTCCATCCCCGCGACGTCTTTCAGCGAGAGAACGCGGAGAGAAGGAGCAGCTGCAATCTCGTTTGCCCTGCTAAATCAGCCGCAGAGAATCCACTTTAACGTGTTCGCGGTGCGCAGCGTTAATTATACTGCGTAAACAGTCAAAGGGAGTCCCCGAAGGAGGCGGAAACGAGTGGAAGTCGCGGCTAGACCTTGTCGGGCGGCACGAAATTAAGTTCATCCCCGATCCGGAGGCCTCTAACCCTCTCAGCCTCCTTGCCTGGGATCGATATATCCGTGATCGCGTTGTCCGTGGATCGTTCCTCCGGCAGGGCTCGTTCGTCGTTGACGTTTAATTAGTCGGATCGATCGGGATCCGTAAAACGCTGGGAACGCGATCAACCCCCGGGCTGCGGAATTTATTCCGCGATACTTAACGCGCGAACTCGATCGAGACACCGACAGGTCGGCTCCTTCTCGGCTGTTTCTACCTTCCTGCACCTTCGATTTGACTGGGTCAACCCCGCGTTCCGTGAGACAGAGGTTCTCGTTAATTCACCCATGTAAACTCCATAAAACTCCATCTTGCTCGCTTGGGTAAATGCACGCGTGTTTCCGACTATTATCGCACTTCATGAGGGTCTGCGTGTTATTGTTACTCTTTTCCGCGAGTTTTCTAACGATACCGATATTCTGAAGAAATTGTGAAGAAACGAAGCAGGGGTAGTAGCTGTATTTAAGGAAGATTCTGTGGGAAGGTGTTGGTATTACATTTGGGTCAGTGTGTGTGTGGGGGTTAGTGTATTATATTTTGATTACGATTTCGAATGGTTTTTGGCTCGTTGATTTAAATAAATTAATTAATAATAAGGAAGTGTGATATTTTAAAAGTATTTTATGCGTTATTATTACTATTTTATTAGGATTTTGTAGTATCGTGGAGAACTATGATAATGGAAATTGGTATTTTGTAGATTGAAAAATAGAATGATAGTAATCACACCTGACTTAGCGCGTTATTATATTTTTATTACGATTTCATGCTATATATAATTTTTAATTCGTTAATTTAAATAAATAAATTAGTAATAAATAATAATAGGACTACGATATTTTAAAAATAGTATTTTACGTGTTATTATTATTTTATTAGGATGTTGTACTATGATAGATCACTATAATATCCTTATGAAACTAACATGTTACTAACATAACAAAAATCGTGTATTAATACGAGAAAAATAATAATACCCTATTCATTTTACGACGTCAGTCAAGAGTGCGGATATTTTTATTTTTCTTGCAAATAATGTGTTATTAATGACGATGTCAGGTGTTTGTTGGAGGATCTTAATGTCAAGGAGTTAGAATCGTTCGAGGTGACGTAAGACGATTGTTTCTGGTTGTTTGTTCGAATCAATTGGTCTTTACATGGATGATGATTTTCGAAGAAAAGACCTTGTTTCGAATATATCACATTTGTTGTCGAATATATTAAACTTGCCGAACGTGTGAAGTCTTGACAGTGAAAAAGTGGTACATCCATTATCCTGCATCTTCGAAGTTTGCATAGTGATTAATTTTTTGCATCCGTTTTATTTTTACGCAATACAAAGATTTTTATACTTATATCTAATATTTTTTACTAGGATTTTTTCTGGTAATATTTCCATTAATGATCATCAACCTTCTATATTTCTCTTAATTTTGCAAAATTTTTGGCAATTTAGGGATATTCGTATCTTCCTTTTTTGTTTCGGTTTTTTGCAACACGAAGTTTTTAATATTCCTGCCGCAAGAATTTTATTAAACGCGAATCTTTTGATTAAAATTTGCATGACAGTGGACGTCTCCTGTATTTTTATTTCTCGTTCCTTATTACCGAATAATTAAAATCCGGATGGATCTCTGATATTTCTTTTAATTTCGCTTAATGCAGATAAAACGGAAGATTACAGCTTGATTAGAGAATGCATTTGTTTTACTTTAAAGCGACATTTATACGTCTGTACGTGTAAAAGCTGCCGAACAGCGTTGTTTCGGGTATAACGTGCAGCGAAGGGGTGCAACGCGAAATATAACGAAATTCATGCTAAATGATAAATCGCTGCAACCTTTGTGCCAATAATAGTCGCACAATAGTGAGATATAGGTTTGATTAAATGACCGATAAACTTGTTTCAAGTTTGCATTTACTCTTACTGAGAAAATCATCCGGTCGTACTTAAAAACGAGTATTTCACATAGATGAAGTATGATTTAAAATGATCAAATCACTTCTCCCCATTTTATTACGAATTCGAAGATTCTGAAACCCATCTCTATATAATTATAATATATCTCCGATATTTTCTTTTACCAAAATAATTATTTTCCCTTAAGAAATTTATTTTTTAAAAAATTCCAATTTAGTTACGCAAAATGTGAGATTTTTCTTATCAGACTGTATCAAATTTTATACAGAATACTAATAAATCGTATTATATTTATTTTTACTTATTACTGTCAGTGCAGTAGTTGAAACAGGTTAGAAAATTAAAAATTGGAATGGTTAATCATTTCACATATTGTGAAATTCAACAGCACCATTAGCATCGAGCATGAAAATATCTTAGGATTTCTTCAACCTTAATAAATTCATCTGAAGACTTAAATTAACGTAATTCTCTCCTAAAAATAAATTTCTCTTTCTAATTTCGATAAATTCATTTCCAAATACTTCAAACCCAAAACACTATTACCTTACTAAGACCTAACGAGTGATTAATTCCATTTTTTCAATTTTTCAAAATTTATTTAACGTCAAAACGTTCGATGGAAGCTCAACTTTCTATATTTGAAATAAATTTCTACTTTTCGTTTCCTAAATTCACTCGAATTGACAAGTGATCGACTCACACAATCCGAAAATCTTAAACGTTTAGCAGTTTCATCACAAAACTCCACGAAAAAATTCAGCAAATAAAAATCTTTCTAGACATATCGTTTCAAGAAACAATTTTCTTTAGAAAAATTAATTTTTAATTTAATTTAATTCTTTCTTTCGAAAAATCGACGGAGCTTAATCAGTTAATCCAGAGAGACTCGTACGTCATCATAAACACGGGGGGCCAGCGAAGACGCGTTGTCCGGAGCAACGAGACACGGAACGCGTTAAACCGGAATATGTTTTCCGAAAGCATCGGTTGGAAAATTGGATTTTTTGGATGTTTCGCCGATATGAGCTCGAGGTGGAGCAATCGATATGGCGGGGTAAGCGTTTTTCGCGCATCCAAAAGCATCCATCATCATTATGCGCAACGTCTATGACTCGACGAATCTCTTTCGCATGATAAATTGACAGAGCGACGCCCGTGGGGCATTACGTTCGAAAATCACGTTCTTTTATGTCTGTCCTCTGTTAAATGTGCTTAAAACGACCGAGCGATCCGTTCGTCCAGCCGTTTATTAAGTCTGTCTATTAATCTGGGGTTAATCGCGTTATTTTGCGAAACGAATTTCTGCGATATCGCAGGACTCGCGACCCGGGGGTAGAATTTAGAGTTTCTTCCGGGTCTGTGTGCCAATTCGAATCGATTCGAGACGAGGAGAGAATGGAGGAGAGGATCAGAGCGCGGAAGGATCGTGATTAGGTGCGGCTTTACGGAGAGGAACATAATTCGGTGGCAAAAGAGAAATTATCCGGCGGAAAATCGCAGTGAAAACGATCGTATATCATGGAGAATATGCTAAGCTCGTGACATGGTACACGCTTATCGTTCGATTGAGATATATTACATCGTGCGAACGTTTTTGTGCACTATTTTGTCCAACGGCCGAAATCGTGTACGTCGAAACTACGTTTCGTCCATGAATTCGAAAAACTTCCCCAATGTCCGCTGATATTTTCCAGTGTACATCGAATATATGAATTTTTTACAGCGCAGGATAATAATTTCTTTTTTTTTTCCATAATTCTCGAGTTCAATCTGTTTCCCATATTTGTTGCCAATTTTATTAGTATCGATTTACCGATCATAGCAATTTTAGCATTAATTCTTATACTAATTTACTAGGTTTGCAGGCATTATCTAAAAATACTTTGAAAATTGCACGATTTTCGAGGTATTTAATAAAGATTAATATAATTCTCTTAAAAATCACGATATCTTTATGTTTCCTTCTTTTCTTTTTAATTTTATTGTGAATTATACGTAACCTTACATGAAAAAGAGAAAAGAACTATTTTAAAGAGGATATATTAAAAATGGGAAGTCGACGTATCTACTCGAAATAATTCTTGGAAAGACCCACAAAAAAGGTATATCAGTTTAAGATAATTTTTCGAAAGACTCCCAAAAACCGCTATATCAACTCAAAACAATTTTTCGAGAAACCCAATAAGCGGAAAAATCGGTTCCAAGGTGGTAAGAGGGTCAAACACCCTTCTGCCCAGCCCAGACTCCGACGCAGACCTATCCAGAGAAGTACCTTAGGCGAACAGGCAAGCAACAGTTGTCGGTACCCATACTTACGCACAAGCAACAACGACAACTCGAGTGGCGAAGGCGCGAAGGAGTACAGAAGATCGGCGGACGCTCGGCGTCGGTGTGGAAGCTTTCCGGTCTGGTTGAACGCAAAGAGAGCGAGGTTGAGAGAGCGATCCTTGAATGAAAATTATTTCTCGATCTAGAGCGAGCAAATGGCCCCAAGTGGGACGCCTTTCGAATCGGTGGATCGGCAGGCTGCTCTGGGAAGAGAAATATCTCGTTTGTTCTTGGCCTGTGTGCGCGTGACTCTGAAAACCCGATAAAGCGTAAGAACGCGGCCAGTCTGAGTGGCGGCTGCCTGCTCTGTGAAAGCGACGCCGCCCAATTTGCATTTCGAATGCAGCCCGATCGGTAGATAAATACTTATAGTGGTGGTTCCGCAGTTTACTCGCGCGAGTGCCACCGCGTTTTATGCCACGTAACTCTCGTCCGATTTCCGTCTAGATCTTATTCCTTCCTGCCTCCCTCTGTCCTCGAGGAGACCTCGAGGTGCTCCGGGAGATTTGCGCCATCCACGGGATCTTTTTAAATGGGGTGCTTCTCAGGCGAACACGTTGCAAGATGGGATGAAGGTTGAGGATGGTAAAGGTTGGAGTATAGGGGCTCGTTTGGTATGTTGACGTTGATGGTTTCAGATGATAGGGATGAGGCTTTAGGTTGAACCTTCCGAGGGTCCGAATCACAGCTGACGTTTTATCTCGAGTGAAATATGGTGGGGAAGCAATTTGGAAATTTTACAGGAAATTTGGAATTTTTAATATTTTTCTAATCAATGTTGAGCTAAATTTGTGGTAAAACTCATGTGGGATTGGTTTTATGGACGATGGTGTGAGTTTTGTATGTAGTGTAATAAGTGTATTTATTTCGAGGGTTCGAATCGCAGCTGACATTTTATCTCGAGTGAAATATGGTGAGGAAGCAATTTGGAAATTTTACAAGGAAATTTGACCGAATTTTTAATATTTTTCTAATCAACGTTGAGTTTAATTTGATGTGGGACTTATGTGGGATTGAATTTATGGACGATGGTGTGAGTGTGTTGATATACAGTGTAAGGATATTTATTTCGAGTGAAGAATATTATGGAAAGGGTGAGTGTCGCGATTGAGTATGTGCGTATGTGAGAGAGAAAGAGAGAGTACACACGTTGTAAGTGCGAGAGAAAGAGTATAGGAAAAGTCCTGGGCCTGTCAGTGGACTCATCAAGTAAAGCTACCCTAGCAGATCCTGCTTTAAACCGGGATACTATTAGAAGATCGGGAACTTATATATATGAGAAGCGGAGGTTTTCCGAGAACTTGCGAGAAAGCCCTCGAACCTCCTTGAGGTCGGAATCCATCTAGCGGCGAGAGTGAGAATGATGGTCGCTACAATAGTGTAAAGTAATTATACTTATTATTTTTCTATATCTATCTTTAAATTAATAATAATAGTATTATTTTATAATTGTTAATATTTCATCGATTAGGTACTTTTGACAGAAACAGTTGACAGAAGTAGTTCACTTTGCATTTGTAAAATAGAAAATAAATTACTTCGTGTATTACAATGGGACTAATTACTTTGGTCAAATGATATTTCGCTTTATATCTTATGAGAAATATATTTGTTTCGTTTTAAATATAATTTTTGGGAGGGTATTCCAGTTGCTGGTGGAAATTATAACGAGCTTGATAATGGCTACTGTGAATTTGAAATAAAATTTGTTGTGTAAATGCTGATGCTAAGGTGCATATTTTAAAACAAGTGAATAAGAGTGCTAAAAAGCAATATTGTAAATTGTAGGGTAAATTATAAAAATAGGGGAAAATGTGACTAGGCTGATAATGGTAAAAGTGGAGTTTAAATAAAATTGGTAGTAAATCATAGAGAATAGTAATAAGGTCATGGAGGAAAATACGACGAGATTCATAATGGCAAAAAATACAGGGTGACATAGATTTAATGGCAGTATATATTTAAACAGACAGTGTTTAATTAATCGAGTAATATTGTAAATTTAACTCCACGTTTATTATACAACAATGAATTTAGAAAGCGAATAAAAAGGCAAAAATAGAATAATAAATGATAACGATAGCGAATAGTATTACAAATTTTAGATGACATGGGGGAAATACGAAAAGACGTCGATAATAGTAAATAATATAGGATGACGCGGATTTTAAACAAAATACTAAGATTAATGATACAAAATCGAAGCGAATGATGATGTAAATTGGTCGAAAAATTGCTACGAAATATAATGGAGATCGATGACGATGAGCCACAAAATGAACCCTACGCGTAGATAAAAATTCCCAATTTCTAAATTCCACAATCAACGATTAACAATAACAATTAATCCCTTTAATTTCTCCCTTTCCTTCACAATTCTTTAACAAATCAGCTAAAAACTCGAAACTTTGATTTATTAATCCAACATTTATTTTCTAAGACCGCATCATCCCCTAGCAGACGCATCCCTGAGACCTTTGGAGTCAACCACCACTAACGAACGGGCGTCATTTGCGCATAATTTTTATCTGCACCCTCTGTGATAACGCGGAAGTGTAAATACCACGTGTAACGAAGACACATCTCGAGCACCCTCGTGTCACCCTCTGCCTCTACCCTGTGCACTTCGACAGATTTCCTGAATCGGAATCGATCGTCCCGAGGTGACAGTTAAAGACACGGTCCGGTGTAAAACGATTTCTTCATTAAATTTAATGATGTTGCAAAAACCTCGCCAGTTGAAGCAAATTTAGCAGTTAGCGAAGAAGGGGTGGATGACGAGTGGTGGGGGTTAAATCGCGCTCATTTAATACGCCTCATTATAGATCGCATGAAGCGAGGTGCGTGTTTCACGCTCGAGTTCGACGCCCATAATTAAAAGTTATTACCGTGTGTGTAAAGGAAGGAGTATGTAAGACTCTCTCCTTTCATTGCTCTTTTTATCTCTGTTTTCTATTTTTTTTTAGACTTCGTAAAAGATTTGGTAATGATATTAATTAATGATATTAATAAGCCTGCTGTAATCGAAATTCCCAATCTTTATCTCTTGACTATAAATTTTGTATTTGTAATTTTTGTAAAAATTTGTAAAAATTTTGGTCAGATGATTTGTTGAACAATTTATTTTTAAATTTTATTGTTATTAATTTTTTGATATCTCGCGTTGACATTCCGTTTTCTCTTTTTCATACATTAACACTGAATCTGCTATAGTCTAAATGGTCGATCTTAAACTTTTGCTTGAAAATTTTGCATTTAATATTATACATCTATGGTCTATTTATTTTCTAATATACGTATAATTAATTTTTCCATTTCCTTTCAGATTTTTCCTTTTTTCTTTAGCCATTGGTCATGGTAGATTTAGTATTAAAGGATGCAATATTAGCACTGAGACTATTAAATCAGTCGAGATGATTTTGGTTTTAAATTTCTACATTTTTTGAGTTATTGCAAATACACAAGTATTTTTGGGAAAATTATATACAGGGTGCTTCAGAAACAGGTGAAACTATGACATCGTATTCTATTCTCTTTAAAGATGAAAAAAACCATTTAAATAATTTATGAAAATAATACCGAAAGTCTAGTTCTATGAAAATAACCTATTTTTTATTTTCATCACACTATTTTAATTATTACTCTTATTAAAGTATACATTTTAAATCTAATTTAATTTTAGGATTAGGAGGATTAAATTTTCGAACTGGTTTTTTCTCTCCCTTTTTTGTTTTCGAGCTGGGCTATAAAAAAAAAAATTCTTCGACTGAATCAATGTTCACGCGACAGGACAAATTTCAGTCGGATTTAATTAGTAGCTTGTCACTGGCCTATATTTAAAACGCCAGATTGGGGAAAGTCGAAACTCTCGTGATCGATAGTTACACGCAATTAATGTCGTGTCGAATTTTTAAACGCGTGTTACGTTTACGGAGTGACGAATGGGGCTTGAATCGAAACGCAGAACATGAATGAAAACCATAAACCACAGTTTGCACATTTTCCTGAATAAAAATTACACGAAATGCTTCGATATCAACGCGGAAAACGTAATATCGTGTCTGCCATTTCTCTGACGCGTGAAATAATTAATACACAGCATCTTGGGGCTTGAATATAAATCAATTTCCCAAGAGCATGAATAGTAACATTAACAGCAAATTTATTATCATTCTCCTCGTAGTATCCTTCTATTTTACGTCCCTGGATAATTGCACAAATTTACTGTTCCAGAAAGAAAATAATCGTGTTATTTTATAGGCGATAAAAGAGAAATATCGACGGATATTACACGTTCCATTGAAAAATAAGGAATATATGATAATTCGAGATTTCAATACGAGATTCGTGTTTAAGAAGGAAACGAGTGGACGTAAAGGAAAATTTGTAATTTTGGTTGGTTAGATGGCACTATTCGGTAATTTTCTATATGCTAAACTGGTAACAGTTATAGGACCACCTTGCATTACTTAGTGTTAGATACTATCCGATACAGCACGCTATTGAAACAGCGTATTCCAGTCACGATTCCATCGATTTCCTCAAATATCTCCATCGCGATAAGAAGCAGCAATAACAATAAGGAGAACGTTAGTGTTAGTTCACTGATTTAGTTGCAGCGCGGCACCGCTTACTTGAATTGTTTCTAAAACAACCGGTGCTTTCGAATAGGAGAATCCGATGCAAAGTGTGGCACAGTGAACGTAAATAACGGTAATGATATCTCTACAATTTTTCCGATCAACATTTCCGTCGATGCAAGCATAGAAGAAGTGAGTATACTTTATTTTTCGAGTCCGCTTTATCCACGGAATATTTGCTTTTTAATATTATAAAATATTATAAATATAAATATAGAATACTCATCTTTAAATTTATATTCGAATTTATTTCGAGAATTCTTTAAATTATTGCAGTAAAGAATTCATTAACAATTAGAAAATTCCTCAATTTGTGAATTTTTTGGTAGAATATTGTACGAAATGAAATAAAGTTAAATAAATATTTCATGAATTATAAGTTTAACAAAATTTAGTACTGGCCTACTTGTAAATACCTTAATATTAAGGTATTATAGACAATAAAAAGTCATACAATTTCTTAACTATAATTTTACAGTATTTAGACAATTATCGACGATAATTATTACCACATTATTATTCCATTAAAAGCAGACGATCTAAAGTAATTTCAAACTATTCAATAATATTTATTCTTTACTCTTATTTCTGATTTATTCTTAAATTCCCAACACCAATCGCAACTTTTTCTGTCTCTATCCACGTAAGCCAATGTCTTCTTCCCACCACTACGATTTTTTCTATCAAAAAGCATACCTAGATCCAGACAATGAGAAAAGAAAAGTCGAATCGGGCAGCGATGGAATATTTCCCCGACGGCAGCGCCCTCACGAGCGGCCATTTTCTCGTCGCGCGAGCCGCAACTCCTTCTCAACCGAAATCGGTGAACTTCGACGTCTTCATTCGACAGAAATCCACGGGTTCCGAATTCTTTATTCAACGACGGCCATTTTCTCGTCGCGCGAACTGCAATTCCTTCATGGCCGAGATCAGTAAGTTACGAGCTTTTTATTCGACGGCAGCCATTTTGTCTTCGCGCGAACCGCAATTTCTTCGCGGTCGAGATCGACGGGTTCCGATTTCTTTATCCGACGGCGGCCATTTTCCCGTCGCGCGAACCGCAATTTCTTCACGGTAGAAATCGACGGGTTCCGATTTCTTTATTCGACGGCGGTCATTTTCTCGTCGCGCGAACCGCAATTCCTCCACGCTGGAGATCGACGGGTTCCGATTTCTTTATTTGGCAGCGGCCATTGTGGCCGCCGTGGAAACGAAAAGTCCGACGGACCGGAAACAGGCTGAACTCGACGCGGTTGGATATCCGTTTCAACGTTTTAATCATTCGCCCCGTACGTTGGCTATACACGTTCTCCGCCAACGAGATCGAGCGAAACAAGGACGTGAGATATTCGAGGAAATTCCACGGTGTTGATATCACGGTGAGGGATTTATTAGAGGCGTTAACGAGAAGCACGTATCGGCGCGAGGGATACGTGTTAGGCGTAGAGGTTCCGTGGAAATTGCTGTTATAAAATCCGATTCTAAGGTTACAGTCGGTGAAACGCTGGCGATGGTGATGTAAAGTCACGGCAGTGCTAGTGCACGAGGTACAGGGTGTTTCAGAAATAGCTGAATATCGGAAATAGGTTTGTTAAATAGGTTTATGCTCATGAAGGTGATGCTAATTGCGTACGAGGTACAGGGTGTTTCAGGAATAGGTGAATATTGGAAATAGCTTTGCGAAATATCAATTTGTACGGAGGTTGAAAGACCCGTGACTCAGGAAAGATTCTGGTGATAACGAAATACTTGTTTTTTGGAATTACGGATGTCAATTAGGAGTGTTTTTAGGTTTGCATTTCAAAGAAACGTTAAAAAGTCGAGATACATTTGCTTCTACGTTTCAAGACGTGTTAATTTTAGCAGTGATTACGAATTCGATCAACGTCTCAGATACACTGCTACCTCACGACCTGCTATAGTGACACCGAGCTGGCTCCTCGTAATGATTATTACTTCCTTGATCTGCGATTAAAGTGGAAATTCTAATCAAAGGCTGCTCCTTTCTCTTGTAAGCACCTTTCTCCAATTTTTTCAGAAATTTCCAGAAACTCGAATATCCATTTCTCTGGCTGATGATATGTCTGACAGATACTGTTACCCCAAGACCTATTATATCGGCACTGAACGATTCCTCGGTAGTGATTATCGCTGTCTAAAGTGAAAATTATGATTAATTGCAATTTCTAGCTCCACTAAATGCCTTTTCTAATTTTTCCTGGAATTTTCTTAGAAAAGAACGGACTGCGAATAGCTCTCTCTATAATAATTTCTGTATAATGAGCTGTAGCTGTCATAAATAAAAAATTCAAATAAAATCTGACGATATCCATTTCCATAATTTATAACGGGTGTAACGATACGTGTACACATCATTTGAATAAAACAAATTACAATTTGGAAAAAGTACGTCACTCAACCACGACGAGCACCTCCACGTGTACGTCGTCCATTTTCAACGGATTAATCATTCATTCAAGTATAATTTCTGCATCAAACAATTTGTCTGACAAAGTTCAAAAGTGAATTTGAATTCGTTCATCTCCACTTCTTCTTCATCATCCACGAATAAACCCACCGACCAAACCTATCCCAAACCTCATTTACTCTTCAAACAGTGGCAACAGACGCAAAGCTTGGCCGATGGATCGTTAACCACCTTCGTTACCTTCACCTTCGCCTATGAAAAATAAAATCAGGCGCGGAATTGCGCGGAATGTCGATTTACGTTATATTATGGGATTTATTTCGAGCGCTGGCTGGGGTCCCCATCCTGGTCCAGGCACAAATAAATCTGCTGGAGAGAGCGACGCGTGACTCGTTGTCGTTCGAAGCCTGCCACGGTAAATTTCATTTCGACGTCGCGCGGCCAAACCAGCGGTGACAATAATGCATAGGTGCATAATCCACGACTCGTACACGCGCCGCGTGAATGCACCGATCCACCGATACTCGTGTATCTCGTGTGAACGAACCGACGATCCACAGACGCGACTCCGTGTCCCGTGTTTCATACATGGGGTGTCCCTTTCGTATTTCCTCCAACCACTTCGTTATTTTCTCGCTTTTTCTCTTTTCGAATAATATTTGTCGCGTCTGTGTTCAATGGGTAAGGTTAGGCTGGTTCTGTGAGAGTTTTGGGATACGTAGATGGCGCAGCGGAGTTCCTGCATTGGTGAGCCAGTGAAGAAAAGTTAAGGTTAACTCGAATTTTCATATTTGGGGTGTCCCTTTTGTATTTCCTCAAACTACTTCGTTATTTTGTGCCTTTTTCTCTTTTCAAACATTATTTGTCGTGTCTGAATTGAATGGGTAAGGATAGATTGATTTTGTGAGAGTTTTGGGATACGTAGATGGCGCAGCGGAGTTCCTGCATCGGTGCGCTAGCGAAGGAAGTTTTAAGGTTAAGTTGTGTTCTGACAATTCTTTGTAGTTTTATGATCATATGGATTTGATGTTTTTCTCGACTCGTTTTTAAATATATGCTTCTTAATATGCGAAATACGAAGAGTTTGATGTTTGGAAAGATTGGGACATTTATTTTGATATAAGTGTAAAGTATTTTTCTAATTATTTTTCCTCGTTCTTTTAGAGTTTTATTCCGAGTTTGAAATAATGTTTGTTTAAAAGAACAGAATATATATCTGCATACGTTTTTAGAATGATGTTATTAAACATGTTTTCGGTTTAGAAAACACACAATGAATATTGAACATGGCAACAGAGACAGAGATATAAACGATATTGACAATCGTATGAAATGAAGCATTAAACGTGAAAATGAGAAAATGGTACAGGAGCATTTCAAAGGGATGTCGCGTATGTATAATATGTATTCGATGTTATTTGAAAAATTGTATCTTTAACATCGTTATAGAATCGTTTTATGGAACATAAAATTTGCTAAAAATGTCGATCTTATAAGAAACACGAATAGTGCCATGTAATTGAATTACGAAACACAGAATGAATAAAAAAGAAGCAAAATCTTGCAAACACTTTAAAATTACCATTCAAAATAATCCAACATTAAAAATCGATTTAATCATTACGATTAAAATTAAATTCCATTTCACCAATCAAATTCCCCTCCAAAAAACAATTAATTAAAAGAGTATACTATCTTTTACCAAACTCATACAGACAAGTGTGTGTATAAATAAAAGAGACAAAAATAAACACAATAATAAATTCGTTAGAGTAGATGAAAAATTTCATAATTATTCGAAACAAAAATCGTATGACAAAAATTTTGTTTGAAATATACGTACATATGAAATATTTTCCAAAATTAAACCAATTTTTACTTCTTGGTAATTAACCAGATCATTATGGTTTGCAATGAAACTGACCAAATAATGGTCTACAACATCGTAAAATTTCACCATTGTCTATTCCTTATCCTAATTCCGAAATTTCATGGAACAACGTAGATATCGTTTATCTATTTAATGCACGAACCAGGACAGATAATTCAAAGTTAAATCGTTTCCTAGGAAAATAGGTTACAGCGGAGGACACTAACGACTTCCGTCACTAGCTATGCTCGCGTGTAAATCACCAAACAATTGCCCCTATCTAGGCGATCGTAACTCATTGGCGTTACACAGAAATGTTATTAAAATGTTCCGTTACGACCCGACGAGATAAATACCGAATCGATCGCAAATCGTCCTGTTGCTTTCATAATTCGGAATTACAGGCTTGCGAAACGTTCGGATACAGATTCCAGCGGGGTCTCAGACGTTGATGGCTTCTTGAAACCGATCGTGGGACAACCTCGTCTCATAGTAATGGAAATTGTTCGTGTCTTCTGCTCTTCCACTTTCATTTTCTAAAATGTCGGTATTTCGTCATTTTCGTAGACGTTTTATGTATGCTTGGAATTATTAACAATTTATGTACTCAGAATTATTGCGAATTTTGGCATATTCAGCATTATTACGTATTTTCATATTTCAAATTTTCTAGAATTTATAGTATACACACTATGAATTTTTAAGTATATGCTACTTTAGAAATATTGAATAATCATTAAGTATTTAATACCTTAGAAGTATTATGAAATTATTTATTTGTACTTAGAATTATTTATTTAGGATATTTAAAATTTCCATAAATTTTGATATACTCAGAATTATTTATTAAAAATTCCTTATGTAGAATATATAAAGTTACTGTCAATTTTTACGCATTTAAAATCATTATAAAAATTATATATGTAAAAATTTATGCTGAGAACTATTCATTTAAAATATTAAAAATTACGAATTAAAAATTACGTATAAAATTATTACTAAATTATATATTTAATCTTTGAAATTATTAGGAATTAATTTTCTGCTCAGATTGCTCTTATCTAAATTATTGGCTCCACTACACCCACAAAAACGAGAAGTTTCATCCAAATGGTATTTAAACAAATTTAAACGTAATCGGAAACACGATAGGATAATTTCCAGCTGAAAATTCGTTAGCCTTTAATGTGTAACGCTTCGCATAATGATCGTTGAACAGTGATAACATGTGCACTTTGGACAAGCGAAGAATAATCGCGGAGAGTACTCGTTCTTCGGCGTGCAACCCGGGCACCAGCCGATTTAATCCATTTCAATAATTATCCACGCGGTGCGCGTTCCGTCCCGTTTCTTTTATTCTTCTACGAACGTAAATTTATTATGCAAATATTAGCGTATCAATATGTTGCGCGTTAATAATTCATTCCTTGTGAAAATAATTCGATCTAGAGTGGCCGGGAACAAACGTATTAATTAACCAACTGTAATGGACTGCACATTGCAGTTTCAAAGTAAAATTATAAATTCACCACGTACCTGCTGCTGGGAGAAATTTAAGCATCGGATCGTTGCATTTACGTTAAACGTCGATAAAATGGCGGAAGAGAGAAAAAACGGGATGAAGAGAGGAAGAGAGAGGGGAGAGAGAGAGAGGGTAAGATCAACCCCTTGTACTATGATTTAATTCTGAAAAATGATGCATTGGAGAATTGTTTAATTGTAGTTCATAACAATAGTATACTTTTATTTTTATTATTATTCTTTATTATTATTAAAAATTTTAGAATTTCTTCCAATTTAGTTAAAACGCGTCAAATATAATTTTCGTCGCATGATAACTGTAGCATATAATTCTAGCATTCGATAAGAACTCCTTACGAGTTAGGCTCGTTATCGTAGTGCAAAGGGTTAGGAAAAGACAGCTTTGGATGGATGGATGGAAATATTTTTCGAAAAGGATATTTTTGTACAATTTTTGAACTGGACCCCAAGAACGGGACATTATTCATTTGAAGCTCGTTCTTGCAATAAACATATTTCAGGTGAGTCGCACATATCGGGGCAGGAATACAAATTGATCGAATGCAGAGAATATTCATGATAATTATTACCAATAATTGGTCTTTAATTATAATAGGCAATGCTCCTTTTAATTATTGCCGCCAATAATTCATTCCGAATTCATAATTACCATTTTTTAATCTATAAATGCATTCATTGGCCCCACGGTCGTCGCGCTGATCGAAACCGGACCTAATATTGTGCGATAATGTTTCAGCGATGTTATACATTCGAATGAGGCTAAACGGCACCAAAAAACCAATTCTTAAACCGGTTTCTCCTATACGGGGTACTTGACCAAGCTTTCTATACACAAACTCTCACCTCTTGTTTAAATAAAAAGTTCATAAGCAGCATAAGGCGTGGTAACATAAGCTACGCAAAACTGTAAACAAGTTATTAACAGGCCTTTCGAATACAAAATAATTTTAAAATCTACGAAACCGAATCACACAGACGTCTCTAACGATGAGGAAAAATATCACTCAGTGCCAATAATTTCATCATCAAAAAATTCCAAAAAGGAATAAAAAAATTCGAAACATTAAGGACCAAGATAAACAAGTTAAAAAATAATCAATTGTTACGTCATCATCTGTAATTTACATATTTTACTAAATAAATGTAAATCACGATAATATAAGATATATAAAAATATAATATAAAGATATCAAAAATCTGGTAAAAGAATATGAAAGATAATTAAAAAATTCGAAGAGTGAAATAAGAAAAGAAATAATTGGAGGAAAGGGGTTGTTGTCGAGGTCAGTAATTTTTCTTATGCGAGTTTCAGGTGGAGGGTTGCTAATTTGGCAAGGAAAAAAAAATTTTTAAATTCGAAACACAAAATACGGGGAATAATTAAAGAAAAAAGAAAATAGAAGAAAAGAGGTTGTTCTCGAGGTCGGTGATATTTCTTACGCGGATTTCCGGCGTCGGGTGGACAATGGCGGGCGTCTCGACGCGGCTGGGATCCGCATCACTGGGAACAGCCGAAATTGCCTTCGAAACGGCATTAATCGGCCGCGATAAAAGGCAAATTCGCGCGCGGGGGTATTAATTCTTCTCTGCCCTCCCCGACTCACCCCATCACCCTGTTTCCTCCCACCTCGAGCCCCGCGAGCGACGCATAAATTATTTTAATAAATCGCACGCTATAACGCGCAACGTAGGATCCCCGTCGAATCCAATTAATCGTATCACATATCCAGCCGCGTTCCAATTAAAATTTCGCAAAAAATACTTTGCAACGTTAATGCTCGTGCGAACAGCGCGTGACTCATCGCTTATGCAATTCTCGCATAGAGAATATGCGTACCCCCACCCTTTACCCTTCTCCTTCTGTCACATTTTGCCGCTATTTCTCGTCGATCTCCTATGGAATCACTTTGTCTGATAGAAACTGATAGATAATGATATCAAAGACCCGGTTCAGATACGACAGACGCGGAGAATATTGGTTTTGGGAGGTCTATGGTGATGGACATAGGATCATTGTTAATTATTTGACAGGGAATAAACAGAGTGACAACGTAACTTATCTTGCTACTATGTCAGAATATTCAATATAACACTGTTCACACGACCAGTATTAATTAGCAGTAATTATTCTTCAGTTTTAATTATAGCATTCACTGATACCTCTAGCAATCCTTAAAACAGAGTGCATGGAATATTTTCTTCTTTTGTTAAATTTTATGTACCAAATTCTTAAAGTCTAAATTTCAAACACCAAAGAAGCCACGACTATACTATCAAGAACCTAGCAATATAGAATCAAAGAACATCAAGGGTAGCAATATTCCTCCTGCTCCTGTCAGTGATGCACACAAAGCATTATCCTTGTGTCAAACATCAGTATTTCTCTCACACTCGTTCTTCTATCTCATAGTAGTCAAATTACTAATGTTATCTGTATAAATAGTCATCCAGGTATAGGTCCAAACTGCAAACATCAAAGAAGTTACTACTGTACCATCATGGACCTAAAAATATAGACTCCAAGAGCATTAGGATAGCAGTATTCCTCTTGTTCCTGTTACTGATGCACATAACACACTATGCTTGTCTCAAATATCAGTATGTCTTTCATTCTTCCTGCTTCTATCAACTAAATTTCCAAAGTCACTTGCGCAAATAATCATCTATGTTAAAGTAATCATTACTGGTTCATAAAGGACCTAAAATTACAGACTCCAGGAGTATCAAGGATAGCAGTATTCCTTTTTTTCCTGTTATTCATGTATATAACACGCTATACTTGTCTCAAATATCAGTATGTCTTTCATTCTTCCTGCTTCTATCAACTAAATTTCCAAAGTCACTTGCGCAAATAATCATCTATGTTAAAGTAATCATTACTGGTTCATAAAGGACCTAAAATTACAGACTCCAGGAGTATCAAGGATAGCAGTATTCCTTTTTTTCCTGTTATTCATGTATATAACACGCTATACTTGTCTCAAATATCAGTATGTCTTTCATTCTTCCTGCTTCTATCAACTAAATTTCCAAAGTCACTTGCGCAAATAATCATCTATGTTAAAGTAATCATTACTGGTTCATAAAGGACCTAAAATTACAGACTCCAGGAGTATCAAGGATAGCAGTATTCCTTTTTTTCCTGTTATTCATGTATATAACACGCTATACTTGTCTCAAATATCAGTATGTCTTTCATTCTTCCTGCTTCTATCAACTAAATTTCCAAAGTCACTTGCGCAAATAATCATCTATGTTAAAGTAATCATTACTGGTTCATAAAGGACCTAAAATTACAGACT
Source organism: Eufriesea mexicana (assembly GCF_001483705.2). Classification (NCBI taxonomy): domain Eukaryota; kingdom Metazoa; phylum Arthropoda; class Insecta; order Hymenoptera; family Apidae; genus Eufriesea; species Eufriesea mexicana. The sequence continues at coordinate 859,345 of NW_016909275.1, read as the reverse complement.
CCAGGAGTATCAAGGATAGCAGTATTCCTTTTGTCCCTGTCATTTATGCATATATCAAGTTATACAAATCTCAAATATCAGTATGTCTCTTATTCTTCTTGCTTCTATCAACCAAAATTCCAAAGTCACTTGCACAAACAACCATCCAGGTATCGCGCTAATGTGATATCATTACTGGTTCATCAAGGACCTAAAAATTCAGACTCCAAGAGCATCAAGAGCAGCAGTATTCCTCTCACTCCACCTCGTTCCAACCGCGAACGAGCTAATCAACCTCGTAGATCACGATACACGATCGATCCTCAAGATCGTTAGGCCACAATGCCATTTACCAGATCATCGTAACACGTCGGCACATCTCCATATCTCGGGATCGCGGCCACGCGACGTGTTTTTCCTTTCACCTGGTGCGTAAGCGTCCGCATTCTGAGCAGCCACACGAGGGATTATCGCCGCTTTAGCGGCGCGTTCATCCGTGGCGAGTAGGCCGGGATCTGAAAAGCCGAAGGCTGGCTGGCACGCAGAGCGATCGAAGACGGTTAGCTCAGAGGTATCTGGGCTGGTCAGCGGAATGTTAATTTCGTTATCGTCCACTTTATCGCGTACCTTCGTCTATGGCCGATCTAGGGTACCCTTCCACGATGAGCTTTCGAGATCCTTGTTCACGATAGTTTCGCCAAGCGTCTCTAACGTGGCCGCGGATGACCAGCCGCTGGAATCTCCACTGCGTTTTCCTCGAAAGTCTCTGCAGTGGCACGGAGCGTTGTTATTCGATCATTTGTGCAGGTATTCACGGTAATGGGATTTTTTCCCGCTCTCCAGGGAAGAAATGATTGATCGTTAGGTCTTCATCTGTGATAGGAGACTGCGAGGGAAAGGTATGCTGCGATTTGGGATTGTAGCCGGTGCCTGTTTGAGATCTGGGAAATCGTGATCAAAGTTTGCGAAATAACACGAAGTTTTTCGTACGTAGAGTAATGCTTGCCTGAATTTAATTAATTGGGTGTCAGTGTTGAAATTCTCCTGGAGAGATAGCGATTTTATGCCGGGAATTGTCTCGAGCTCGAGTTGCAAATTCTTTGACAGGAAACAGGAATAGATACAGTGAAAGTAAGAAACAGTGTACCGAGTTATGATGATTTATTCTTACTTATTTCACGTTTGGCAATTATAGCGATGATTATAGTAACAGGAAGTTGGATTTTGGAATTGTAGAAAATATAAGGCTTATGATTTATTTATAGAAGACAATAGGAAGTTACTCTTGCCATTTCTTTAACATTCTACTTATTAAAAACATTCATGTTAAAAAATAAATTATTATTGTATATTATAAATTCTAATTTGGCAGTAAAATTACCAAGTAGGCCAAAATGACTAGGTTCCAAATTTTCTGTGTTTTTAATTATTCCCTAATACAATCACCAAATAATTCTAAGAATGTCATTAACTATTCGTCATCATCATATAACCTAAATTAATATTCTCTATTTATCTTAATTTATTTTATAAAATTATTATTGTATATTATAAATTCTAACTTGGCAGTGAAATTGCCAAGCAGGTCAAAATGACTATGTATTTTTAATTATTCCCAAATACAATCACCAAACAATTTTAAGAATGTTATTAACTATTCGTCATCATCATATAACCTAAATTAATATTCTCTATATAACTTAATTTATTTTATAAAATTATTATTGTATATTATAAATTCTAACTTGGCAGTGAAATTGCCAAGCAGGTCAAAATGACTATGTATTTTTAATTATTCCCTAATACAATCACCAAACAATTTTAAGAATGTTCTTAACTATTCGTCATCATCATATCACCTAAATTAATATTCTTTAATTAACCTTATTAATTTTATATATATTACACACAGTTTAATTAAATCCAATCTATTACTCACTGTCTTCTTATTCAAGCACACATCACAGACTGATAATTCTATCGTCAAATCAAACACTCAAGATCCTATCTCAAACTAAACCAAAAATGAAGAAAATAAATCGCGAAATAAAATTCAGATAAAAATAAAGGCCGATAAAAAGCTTCAAAGACCAGTCAAAAATGGCCCCCAAGAAAGATTGAACCAACAAACAAGCAAGAAACGAAGAACACCACGGGGAAGATGAGAAATAAGAAATAAAATTGTTCTTTCGTGGCCAACCTGTCGCCCATCCTCCTTGTCCGAAGATGATACAGCGACTTCGTTGTCTCGAGGACCTCGAACCTGTTCTCCGCCATAAGGTTTGTACTTTTTCGCATCCTGACCTTGGGCGATACGTACACAAGGCCGG
>NW_016909275.1:756990-856855 GCF_001483705.2 Eufriesea mexicana | reverse complement strand
GCGTCGGACAGAAACGAGATTCAGGAAATAAAGCGAGTCGAAAGTTCCCAGGCCGTGGTCGCATCCAGTTTCAGAAACTGGAAATCCTTGCCCGCCACCTTGGTCGATCCGGGCTTATGATCGCGTAACCTTGCCTCGATCGAGCAGACGGTTTCGCCAGTGGCCTTGCCAGCCAGCTTTCCGTCGAGCGTGTCGGAAATTTGCATTGGAAAACGCTTAGTTCCTAGAACAGATTTTCCATTCCCTTCCTCGAGGATTCACTCCGCTATTGATCAAAATTTCAAGGCTATCCTAAGATTTACATAGGTTACAAGGGGTGGAAATGGGGATTCCGACGTTCAACGCGTTCTCTTCACCTGTAGATCTTTTTCCAATTTCCTTTAAATTTCTCCCAAACCCTGGTTCTCCTTCGACTCCTCGTCGCCTGTTCTTCCGAATCCTTTGACAGTTCTCCTCGGCACTCTTCCAATTTCCTTCGAGTTCCCTGCTAATACACTGCCAAATTTCTTCTTCCAGAGGTTCTGTCTGAATGTTTCTGTTAAATTCCTTCGAATTTATCTTCAGATACTTTCCCATTTCCGTTGAAATTTCCGTTCGAAATTTCGCGAGAATATTCTATTCGTGAAGAAGGATTTTGTCGATATCGTTGACAGATAGTATTTCGTACTTTATACTCGAAACTCGAGCCAGCTATTTTAACTCCTTTCACAATTTTTCCCAACGTTTTCCCAGTTCTTCGAGTACTTTTCAAACTCCCTTCGAGTTCCCTTTAAATTCCCTTCGAATATTTTTTAAATGCACGTTGAATTTATTTCCCAATACTCCCTCTACTCCTGAGAAATTTTCTTCGAGTATTTTGTCAATATTTTATCATGTAACATTTTTCTAATTCTTCCCAAAATTCTTTAAAATATTCGTTCAATTTCTTCAGCTACTTGTTCCCTTTAATACAGAGCATCGTCCTCGAAATTGATCCTCGAAACTCACCCCTTGTCTCTCGGTGCCTCGACGATAAAAGTATCGATACCTATTCGCGAATTTCCTTTATCATGGTGTACAAAAGAGGAGAGAGGAAAAAATATGCAGCAGTGCCAGACACGAGAGTTCAGATGAATTTTCAAAGGAATCCCGGGAACAGAGGGAGGTGGAGACCTAGGAGGAGCGATCCTGTTGAACAGACAGTCGACGGATGTCTTCGTGCAAACAATAATTTCATCCGAAATCATATTACGCGTACTGCGTGTATTATGTCAAAACTTTCGCGAGTTTTCGTCACGGAGTGGAAACTTGTCGACGTACCCGTTGAATCGAGATATTCATCCCCGACGTAACGAAGTTTCTAAGACGGCAAACGACCCGTGTGTGCCCACCTCCAACCGTGGAACACGTCCGCGAGATCGACTTTAAATTACGTTCATTACAGGTCCCTGGTGACGTTGTTTCATCCGTAGACCCGTGTACCAACGATACGAACGAGGTACGAAACGGGAAATGTTGGAAAAACAGGCGAACCGGGGGAGGCCCGGGAATGGCACGGTTCCCCGTTATGAAACGTCTCACGATTCTATTTATCGAGTGAAATTGAGGGAGATCCGGTTGTTGGAAATGTTTCATTATATCGACGAAGTTGGCAGAGGCGGCTGACACTGAAGATATTTGATTAGTGGTTGATATGGTGGCGCAGAGTTCATCCCCTTCGCGAGGAGACGAATTTCGCGGGGTGCTTTGCACAGGGTATCTCTCGTGTATTTGTTTTCTCATATTTAAATCTTGAATCTCGTTTTATTGGCTGTACGAGTATTTTTATTGACCGTGAATTTTGTTTCAGGCGGGAGTTCCTCTTTTCGTTGATTTTATTAATCGCCAATTTTGTCCCGTACAAAGGAAGAATTAAATTTTACGGTATTGCGGATAGAAATTTTAAATTAAACACTGAGTATCGAAATTTAGTACTTACTAAATATTTTGTTAAACGTGAGTCTCATTTTTGGGCGAATTTTGTTTCACAAAGTGTGGATTTTGTATTATTAAGCGTGAATTTTGGTTTATACAAAGGAGTAATTAATTTTCATAATATAGCAATCGAAATTTGTATTAAATATAAAAATTTTGTCTCGTATAAAGGAGGAATTAAATTTTGTGGTATTGCGGATCGAAATTTTAAATTAAATACTTACTAAATATTTTGTTAAGCGTGAGTCTCTTATTTGGGCGAATTTTGTATTATTAAGCGTGAATTTTGTATTACACAAAGGAGTAATTAACTTTCATAATATAGCAATTGAAATTTGTATTAAATATAAGGTAATTAAATATTTATTAAATACTTATTAAATGGATATTCCAAGTAGATACTATAATTATGTGGTGATACGCTTTTTGTCTTAACTGTTACTAAATAAATAACTGAAATACGAATTTATGGCACTCGAAATTCACCTGTATCTCACTGAATATTAAAAAGATTAAAAAAGTAGTTTTTGAAGGTATAATATACTTCGATACGTATGCTACAAGTTATTAAATTTTATTAAAGGAATTGAATATAGTAGTATTGAAGATATTTTGTTATTAATATTGTCGTCGATTAATTTCTCAATAATTATTTTTTCTAGATTTTTGGTTACATTTAATCTTCCTGTTAGTATCTTTCGATTAAATTTTTACTTAACGAAATATATGAAAAATTAATCTCTCGAACGTTATTCGATGAAAATCTGTCACAAAATCCTTTGAGAGAAGCTTAGAAACACGTACACGCCATAATATGTCAGCCCTTTCCATTCAGTGACACAATTTCAAACACGTCCCTTTCATCAAACTCTCATTTCTGTCCCGTTTTATTAACGATATCTACGTTTCTCCCATCGTGTTTCCAAAATCGTGCAGCAATTTCAAGACTAAAATGATTTCACCGTGTCACAACACCACCATGAATGTTATTTCACAGACAAACTAATTTTGCTCATTGGAATTGATAACAAATCCTATGAAAATGATAAACGATGCGATTTTTATAAACGTCTATAAAAATATAAGATCATCTACGTTCAAATATATTTATCTGTGTTATTTTTATATTTATTCGAATTATAAAATTATTATTACTATTTAAAAAGAGACAAAAAATATTTATAATATATTTTTCAAACTTTTTCAATTTATACCCCTTCTAATTATAGCTTTGTTAAATTATAATTGAGTAATAACACCGTAAATTTCTTTTACAAAATTTTTCCAAAATCGCGAAGATTCTTCTACGTTTTTATTTCCAAATTAAATATTTACATTAGTTTTCCTATTCAAATTTTGTTATTATAATAAATCTACTTTAATATTATTTTAAAACACCAAAACACTTTTTGCAGAATATACCTTATGAATAAAATACTTTCAAAAAAATTAAATACATATCAAAGTACAATATTTTTTCTATTTTTTTATTTCTTTTACTATTTTATTCTCTAAAATCTAATGGCACCAATAATATTTTATTTATTTCTTCATATATCACATAAATACCCAAAGGAAATTATCACGTCCAAAAAAGGATATCTTCAAATTTTGAATCTTTGCTGGATTTGTGAAAGGAACATATTCGATTCGCAAACACCAAATTTTTGAAGAAAAAATTTTTGCTCTAGTACTTATGGTCCCCGAGATATTCCAAGAATTATATCTTCGACCCCAACGTTAGGGGAAGTTTTCACCACCTCAGTATGAATGATGACCGACAAAAAGAATACGTGTTAAATATATTTTTGAGAACTATCTCTCGTACAAATTTCATCAAATTTGGTGTACAGGGGTTGGATATATCCCCTCGCGAGACGCGATTGGCGCTCGAGTTTACGAGACACCCTGTAGAACGAGGTTGCGGCCAGGCGTTTTCTCTCATTGAAAGTTTATCTCAGAGCCGGTGGTCTAACAGGCGAAAGGCAGATTGCGAATTACTAGGCTCTGAACTAAATGAATCTGCGAGACCGTGTCTCGATCCTAGTTTTCGCGGCTGCTCGACTAACTGAGTTTCTTTGACGCGATTGCTTCTTAATTTATCCTTTACCTCGAATACGTGCGAACGAGGTCTGAGGGTGTTAAGGGAAAGGGAAAATCGAACGATGAAATCGCCATTGAACGAGTGATGGTTTATGAATGGAGATACTTAGGTAACCATGACTCTTAGACCGTTTGCGAAGACTTGATATTATAGGGTGTTTTATAATACGAGACACCAGTGATGGTTAAAGAAATAGAAAAATACGAAGAATTTTTAATTTCGTGTCCAACGTGTGCTTAATTTGTTCCCATATTTATCTTGTCTTCTGTTTACATTTAATGCCACAATTTCCCTTTATATATAGTTTTATATATTTTAATTAAAAAATTGAAGAAGCAAAATAGCATTTAATGCTATTTCCCCTTTTTTAATTTTTTAACAGATGCAATGTAAATAGCGATCTATTTGCTATCAAAGTTGAGACGAAAAAATAATATTGAAATGATCAAATATATTATTATTATAAAATTAAATATCAAATAAATCATCGTCAAATTTTAAAAATTGGTAATTTTAGTGTCGGATAATTATTAGAGAGAAATTGAAGCACGTATGAAATATACTTAATTCGAGCAAACTCTACAAATTATTTTTACAACAGTTCTCTTCTTTATTTGCCACCTAATTTACCACGAAAATTAGTCTAGTAAATAAATTAAACAAAAAGTAATTTATTTAATTCTTCGAAAAATCATAGAGTCGTTAAGAAAGTTTTGAAAATTTTCGAACTTCTCATGACCAATCGATGATCAATAAATAGGTCCTAATTACACTAATAATCGTAATAACAATTACGTTAACGGTACTGGCAATTAAACGAAGCAGACGTTTTGGTGGCCCCAAGAGAGGCGGCGGTCGACAAGGTAAAATGTAAAACCCGAAAGGGAAGTTGCGTAGATTATCGCAACGTGCACGTACATCGTCGAACAATGAACAATGACTACTGAGAGCGAGTCATTAGTTGACTCGTGGGTCGCTTGGAAAAAGAATGTAACGCTGCCTTTTCGCGCGCGTGTTTCCAGCTGGAGAAAACTTAGAACGAGGCATGTAGGCACGAACCTAATTCCCCTTGTCTATTCATCGAATCGTTAATTCTCCTGAATTCACCAGAATTCGTCTCGGTCCTTTAATTTTTCTTTCACGCCATTTTTAAATAAATTACAGCGAATCATCACGAACAGTGAAATTTTCATCTCATTTTTATTTCATTCTAAAAAATGTAATTCGAGGCTTGCAGAAATTTTTATTGTCCAGAATAATATTCTGGGAAGTTTTACAGTGTCTAGTTATTTTCTAGGCTTGTTAAAAATAATTTCCTCGTCAGGTATTTTTAGTAATGTCAATTTTAAAAATTTGATTATATTTTATACTATATTTTGTGCCATATGTCAAATTATTTGCAGTGTCATTTATATTAGTATTATATAATTTATATATTATTATTTTTATTACCATTATAAAATTATTCCTATGCTATTTCAAAGCAAAATTAAGTGCAGCTTTAAAAACAGAAAAGTTAAAACAAATAGGAAATTAATAAAAATTTAGTAATAAGATTCTTCACGGCAACCATAATTTAAATATATTATTATACTTCCGTATGAAAAATTTATATCTTCGTAACGTAGTAACTATAATTATTGAAAAATCGGAATTTTCATTACTCCAATATTCCCTTTAGCATCATTTCTGAAAGCACGATCCAGGTAACGATATTTAACCGTACGCAGTGGCAGTGAGAACGCACACTTAGGGTTATGGGTCGCGACGAACTATGAACTTTGGTATGTAACTTGGTCTATAGGCAACTACAAGCAAGTGTGTGTAAGTAATTAAAGATTAGCTTTTCAAGTGTTACGGATCAGCGGCGAGCAACTGTTCGGAAGAATGAATTAGGAATCCAACGAACTTACGCAATTATGTGGTAGTTAACGAAGTTATTTCACGAGGTAAACGCGAAAAGCTACTGATAAGATTCCATACTCTGTTTGATCTCAGTGACATCTTACCTGGAACAGAAAAGAAGAAAAGAAATTATTATACGAATTCAAATTTTTTAATATTTTCGCTATATTTTATTCTATTATAATGACTTTTAGAAGGCAATCATGCGCTTGTCAAATGACCAATGGAAGCTTAATTATATAACGAATACAAAATTATTTTGTTATCACAAACATAAATATTTTGCTAACAATTAACGATCGTGAAATAATCCTAATTTGAAGCTTGAAGTTATTTTAATTAATAATAAATAATTATCTGATTTGATTATACGGTAATCGAGAACTATTAGATTATGATATTAGAATTATCTTTAATTATTTCTAATAATGATATTAAAAATAATTAAATCTTTAAAAATTATTAAATTTTAATATTTATATTAACAAGATAATGTAAAAGATAAATTTGCAAATAACAAACTAACTATAACTTAATAAACTAATTAAATAATAAACTGATTAATATCCTCCAATAATATAACATTTATAATACACACCACATAAATTTAAATGTTAAAGGAAAACAGGATAACAAACAACTTTATTAGCCTAAACGAAAGTGATCAACTTCATCCCGTTAATCAGACTGAAATAATTTATGCTAATTTTTTTTCATTCCTGCAATAGCAGCGTAATTATCAATCTTTTCCTGAATTACTCGACACCATGACAGACTATGACAGGTATACGCAGACCAGCATGTCAAACATAATACCTGAAACTCGCCTGGAGCTGTCGAAAGGAGAAATGCCAGCAGGAAACATACGTGGCAAGCATCTGAGGCCAGGTGAAGGTGTTTGCGCGATTTTACCTTGTCATGGTGGTAAAGAGCGAGGAAATGTCGAATTTAAAAGACTCTGGTAGCGCGCGTGACTGGTCGGTCGGCGTCGGAGTTAACGTTATTTCGAGAAACGCATGGTCCGTCGTTGCCTGGTCTCTGGCTGCCCGTTTTTATCGTTTCGAGGCATCGTCCTTTATAACAGCGCCTAGCACGGACCCAGCAGACCTTGCTCGAGACCAAAGTCACGTGCCAGGGATACAGACAGCCGCGTATTGGCCGGAAACAACCGAAACTAATGACCGAGGTGTGGACGCCTCCTATTTGCCCCCGGACCTCTAACTTCGTTTTCGGATATCTTGGCGAATGTGGACACCTTCCGGTCTGTCAGTTTATCTGGATCTTCCACTCAGCTGTAGTGTTTCGAGCTGTGTTCGTGGTCTGTGGCGTGGATAATTGCTGATGAGGGGTTGCTGGAACCTTGGGATGGATCTTGGAAGGTTTGGGTTATTGGAAAATTGGGAACGATGGAGTTTTTGTCGAATGAGTCAAGAATATTTGAACCAGATCGATCAGAGTACTTGGAGAAGAATACTTGGTTTGGAATATTAGAGAGGTCAGTGAATCAACTCTAGATTTAATTCTAGGGGTCTGATGGGGTGATCTTTTAGTTCGTGGAGTGGATGATTAGCGATGAGGAGTTGCTGGGACCTTGGCATGGGTCATTGGAGGTTTGGGTTATTAGAAAACTGGGGACCATGGAGTTTTTGTCGAATGAGTCAAGAATATTTGGACCACGTCAATCAGAGCACTTGATCTGGAATATTAGAGGTCAATGTGTTAGCTCTAGATTTATTTTAGGGTTCTGGATGGGATGATCTTTTAGTCTATGGTGTGGGTGATCGACGATAATGAATTACTGGAACCTTAGGATGATTTTTTGGATGTTTAGGGGTTATTGGGAAATTGGGAATGATAGAATTTTTATCGAACGAGTTGAAATGTTTGGATAATGTCAATTAGAAGCTAATTGAAGAATATTTGGTTCGAAGTGTTAGGGATGGATGTATTGGATGATTCTGAATTTATTTCAGGGGTCTCCTGCTGTTTTTTGAATGTATAGTGTGGGGAATGTTCTCCCCATAGTCGTTGATGTTGCATGGTTGCAGATTATCCTCGTTATGGTGGTGATGCTAAATGGGAAGAAAGGAAAAGGAAGGGTTTCGTCCCGGGTCTGTTACTGGACTCATAAGTGCCTTAGACTGGGATACTATTTGAAAGTCGGGAAGTTATATATATAGGAGGCGGAGGTTATCCGAGGACTTGCGAGAAAGTCCACGAACCTCCTTGAAGTTGGGATCCATCTAGCGGCGAGGGTGAGAATGATGGTCGCTATAGTGTTGATGTTTTGACGATATTGAATCTTCATAATGGTCTTTTGGAGGTTTTAGTCATTTGAAAATTGGAATTGAGGATAGATGGAGAAATTCGAGTGACTGAATTTTTGTTAAATGAGTTAAAAGTGCTTGGATCCAGACTTGTTTATTTCTATTCGATATACGGATCATTTATTATCATAAATTTAATTTTCCTTATACTTAAATATTCCTCATTATTCCTAAATTGAATGTCAATAGATAATTTCAAGTATAATTAATTTGCAGGCTAAAACTTTTATTGTTTCTTCGGAGAACATTTTTAACGTTATGAGAAGTATCTCTACTTAGAACCTGCCATAATATTTTGCAATTAATTGCACAAAGAAAGCAACGAGTTAGTCGAACAAATACCTGAGCAAAGAAAATGAGATGCAACCTTCCTCCTAAAGGACAGGAATTTCTTTACGCTATTAAAAGTTCATTATCTGAAATCCATTTAATCTGCAAGTTATTCACAAAGGGTAATATAAGGATTATTAGCTTACTATCAATTACTGTTATCTAGCTTCCAAAACTAACTCTATTCGCACAAATAGTTCACTAAAATTCGTATTATTCATTCATTTCGATATTAACACCATATATATCGAAGAAAATAATTAAATTTTTTAATTCTTCAAATTTAATATTCTAAATTCAAATTGGAATATTAAAAGTTAAATTCTGACATATTAAATTTCGAACTTGGACTTTCTTACCCCTCCATTTTGTAATATAAAATTATCTTACATTTTCTATTATTCCTTTCATTACTCTGCAGTATAAAATATCCAAAACATCCACCACCCATTTTAAAAAGAATAAATGTTAAAAATATACAATAATTACCTTACGAAAAAAGGTTTCCATTATTTTATTTCGCAGAAATCTATTTACGATTACCGCGTTCGTTTTTCTATTTTTCCCCCATCTTTTTTCCCCCACAAACATCGAAATACACTCGCGTAAAATTGCACATACCACGTGGAATCGGTATAGAAGACGTTAATGCTGTTTGATAACTTTTGTCGACGCGGCCCTGTATTATCGTAAACTACATTTAGCGACGTTTGAAAATTATTTTCATATGGATTTCGTAGTAAATTGCAGTAAATGAAATGTGCGCGTTGTGAAAGGTGCTTTCAGAGAATTCTCGGCGAACTATTTAACCCGTTTTGCGCAAAATTGGTAGTTAATGACGTTTGGCAGCGCTGCGACAAATTCGCCCCGTAAATACTCGCAAACGAACAGGATTATTCCCGTGGAACATTTTTTCACGGGATTTCTCACTTTCTCTCTACTCTCGGCAACGACTTTTCAAATTAACGCTCGAAAAATTTCACTCTCTTGCCTGTAACAGATTACAGGATCAACGAATTTTCGTTCCACGTTGAAGGAATTTTTGTACCCGCGTTTCTGCTGTTATTTGATCGTATGCAGTCTGTTGGAAATTTTCTGTTATTTTTGGGGGATTTCTGGGGGAATTTGGAAAGCGACTGAAAATATAGTAGACCGAGAAAGTAGCAGAAAAAGCGTTTAGTAAATTTTTTCACAAGGTAAAAATTGATTTATGTAGCTAGAATATAATATTCCTTGAAATTATATTATTGTAGTAATTAATTTATTTTACCGTTGATTATTAAAAGATTATTAAATTGCTTGAATTTTTACAAGAGTGACGACAAGTAAATAAAATTGTATTGTAATTTAAAAAAAATTTTGTTTATTTTATATATCTTTGTAATTTTATATTTATATTTATATTTTATGTATTTTTGTAATTTAAAAAATTTTTTTTTCATTTTATATATTTCTACCTTATTTTTATTTAATTATCGATTAATTTGGACCTTCAAACTTGCATTGTGATAAATATTTTCCCCCCAACTTTACTTGAAATTATAAATACAGATTCCAGCAGAGAAGATTATGATTGGAGATAAATTTTAATAAAAATATTCGCGTGGCTCCAAATATTAAAACACGTTGTTACATGTGTTCATTAAGGGTAGAAATTTATAGCAAAATCCTTTAAAAATATAAAGATTGATATAGACGATAAATACGCATAAAAATTTACATTATATTCCGACTGCAGCAACAAATTTCAGCTATATTTAAATTCCATTCGAAAAATTTCAATTATATTCAAATTTATATACATTAGAAAAATTCCAATTATATTTCGACTAAATTGGACAATTTTCAACCATATCGAAATTAGCTTAGAAAATTCGTAATTACGTTCAGACAGCATTAAAAAACTTTTGACATTACACAAACCCATGTGAAATTTCCCCGAAAATAAACTCGATTAAAATTGCTTGAATTGGGCGAGAAAAACAGGAAAATAAGGTTATCGAAAAATGATTTTGCAATTATCAATCAACGTCGAATGAACTTTGAAGAGATCTGTCATCGTAATGAATAAAAATCGCGCTGCAGTGCTAACAAGACTAAAAAGTGCAACGAAGAAAGTAAATATCGCGTAAAATTTCTACAAGCAGCCCCTTTGAAGATTTCATCGCAATTAACGCGGGCGATATTAATTACATAAATGAAAGGACGAGAATAAAATCGCGTTTGAAGGTTTTAACAGAAATTAAAGGCGGTGTTTTCAACGGCCACCGCCACCCACCCCCCCTTCCGACGCTCGTCTTTTTTTCTTCCCACCCTCGCGCCAACTTCAAAATAAATCGAGGGAATTTCGCTCGGGGATGAAAGCGACGATCGTAGGGACGCGTTAATCAAAGGAAAACGGTTATCGATTAACATAAAGCGCTTTAATTAGTCGGCTCTAATTGATCTATTAAATAACACCTGTCGGAGCGGGCTTGTCTGGAAGAAGTTCGTGCAACTACCAGCTGTAAATTAACGTGTTCTCGCCGCGTAATAATAATAATTGCGCTCAATTTACCTTTCAGCCTTCTTAATTATTCTCTGCAACGCTCTTTCGTCTGGACTCCGCGTACGATGGATACTTAAAAAGCGCGGTAATAACTCGACTCGATCTTTCTTTTCCAACTTCTTCCATACTCGCAGCTTTCTTTGCAATTCAATAAACTCAACGAACAAACGAGGCATAAGAAGTGTGGCAGATGAATTATTATTTCTTTCAACTAGTTCATTTTTAATGGTTTCGTCAGAGGGACGTTGGATAATTACATTAATTCGATTATAACGAAAATACTGTCTAAAATATCATTTTAGAATGCAACTTGGAATTTTTAAGCAAATAAAAGGTCTGGTCGAAAACAGCATTCTTTAAATTCTTATTTGGCTAATTTTGTGGACTCGTAGAAAGCAATGTGAATCCAATATTAAATATTTTTATAATATTTATTCAATATTATGAATAAAATCCAAAAATTGGTTAGAAAATTGGCCTCCATTTTGAACGTACATCTTCGAAACCTTCGACTTCATTCCTATGTAAGAATGATCAATGAATCTGGCTCAGAATATTTGATCGTTTGAGTCATTTTATTTTATAGATCTCGATAGAAATTATTATAAAAATTCCAACATCCATTTACACTCAATATTTTATAAAGAAGTATCAATAGAAGTATAGGTGAAGAGACAATGGTGCATATAATATAAAATAAATCACTGAGGATACCAAATGAACCCAATATCAATCGCCTAATTACAAACAAATAAATAAATAAATAAATACCAATTCTGATATAAACTTAAACTCAAATAACTTCAGTTCATACCTCTTCATTTTCCCTTTATTCCATTACAAATACGCCCAAATGCAGTTATCGTTAGACCTCATCGTCTACCCCTAGCATCATCATCCCCTGCAGCTCGATTCACATTCTGCGTTCGGAAAATCTCCACCAAGACCTCGAAGATTCACGCGAGGGAACGTAGCAATCCATAAAGAGCTGATTTGCAAGGCGAGCTACGCGATGACTCGCAACATAAATCACTTTGACGTAGGGTGCACCCACAGCAAGGCGATAGATGATAAAGCGAAGCGTATCGGGTTTGGTCGTCGCGGAGTAAGTAAGTCGGGACACGTTACGAAATTAGGTGATGCTCGTTCGGTCGGATCGACCTTTAGTTAGTAAGGGAATTGTAATTCCGCGGGCTCGAACTTCCCGGTTACCAAGTCGCGTAGTTCAGCATGAGCATTGTGCATGGGTGTATGGCGCCCCGAGAGTTCGCGATACAAACGGTATTATCGTACGACACTCGAACTCGATAATTGGCTGCTAACAACGCAATGTATTAGTTTCTGTCTTTAGGCGGTTATACGTACAAATTCTGATAACGAACGTTAATTCAATTTCCAGTTATAGTTTGCTCGGCGAGCCGGCCAACGACGGAGATACACTGGGGATGAAAAGTTGCGACTAAGAAGCGAGCACGATGAGTCAGGGGATTGAAGGAAATAAAAGATGGATGATTGAATACTTTAGATTCCATTTTGTCATTCGAATTGTAGGATTTAGAACAATTTCCAAGAACTTCTGCACATTTTTTAGGGAGAATTTAGGCACAGTTTTGAACTTCTACAATTTGAAAGATCACCAAAGTGACTTTTAGAAAATTGAGATTAATTTTGGACCCGAGGTCTAATTGTTTCAGAGGTTTTTATGAAAATGATCTAGACTATTCGACTATTCCTTGAGTTGGTCAATGATGAAGATATACAGAGAACGAGAAGTTGTAGACGAAAAATAAGGTAGATGTGTCAGAGGGTTGGAGAAAATGAAGGATCGATGACTGAATATTTCAGGTTCCATTTTGTCATTCGAATTATACGATTCAGAACAATTTTAAGGAACTTTTCTGCATTCTTTGGAAGAAATTTAGGCAAAGATTTGGACTTTTACAGCTTAAAGAATCAGCTAAGTGACTCTTAGAAAATTGAGTTCAACTTTGGAGCAGAAGTTTAATTGATTCCAAGGTTTTTTTAAAAATGATCTAGACTATTTCACTGTTCGTCGAGTTGGTTAATGATGAAAATATACAGAGAACGAGAAATTATAGCCGAGAAATAAGGAATAGGTGTCAGAGGCTAAGAGGGACTGATCGATGAATGAGTATCTCAGACCTCTCTCTGCAATTAAGATGTTGCAATTTCGAGTGATCTGTTTATTTATTGAAAGAAATATAATAGATCTTGGGAACTGCTCTGTTACACAACAGTTCGTGTCACTCGCAGAATGTAGACTCAAAGAATCAGTGAACAAGCTTCCGGAAAATTAAATTTGACTTTGGGTCTGAAGCTTAATTGCCTCACACTATTGTAAGCTTCATTTACACGGTCTTCGTGTTCCACAGAACTGAAGGATTGCCAGCGTGACTGCTGTAAAACCGAGTTTAACTTTGGATCTAAATGGCCAGGCTATTACAAGTTTCTTTCGTATAGTCATCATCTTCTATAGACCACTAGACTTCTGTAAAACCAAGTTCAGCTTCGAATCCGAAGCCCAATTACGTTAAATTATTATAACTTCCTTTCCAATAGTTTTCCTTGCACAGAATTACAGGATCACCTAATTGACTTCTCTAAAACCATGTCTAACTTTGGATCCAAATCTCAATTACTATAAAATTCTTTACAAAAACGATCTAGTCTATTCGAATTTCGGTTTTAATTGTAAAATATCAATTACAGGCTCACCTAACTGACTTCTCTAAAACCATGTCTAATTTTGGATCCGAAGCCTAATTACTATAACATCCTGTACAAAAATGATCTAGTCTATTCGAATTTCTGTTTTAACTGGAAAATATCTAAAATTAATACAGTGCTTCCAGAAAAATCGCATAATTCTGTTTCTTACACCCCAAAATTAACAGTCCTTCATGAACTCAATTTAGGCGAATAATTCACGAGCGTTACAAAATATCGGTACGCGAATTGCAAGGAAGAAAAGGACAATAAAAACTCGTCTCGCCTTGGGGAATTAAAAAACAGAAAGAGTTGACCTGTTTGATCGAGAGACACGAGTATTGCGACAGCGAGATTGCTAAAATACGACGAGACGCGTGTTCATCAAATTAACCGAGTCATCCTTAGGCTCCGGCATTCATTTCGAACAACGAGTACAATTAATTTGTACGTCACCCGTGATTCTACGTGAACACGAGCAGCCTTTAATCCATGTTTTTCCTCGGACGAGGCCAATTATTGCGAAATCTCGGCTGCAGATTGGCCGAGGATTTAAGTGAACGGGCTGCGCGATTAAATGGAACGATGCACGGCAATTTCTTCTTAAAAGTAGATGCTATCTACCGATGAGTAATTAGTTAGTCGTTGTTAAGTCATTGGACTGGACGTAATTGGATAATGAGGTTAAAACAAATGAAACTCGATGATGGATTGGGATGGATCAAGGTTCTTGGCGAAACTTTCGGGGAATGGACTCGAGGTATTCGATAATGGCATTCTGAAGCGTGTACACTCGTGTTCACGAGTGTTTAGCAAAGTGGTCGTTAAATGGTAGACTTTTCCTCGGCGAAAGAAGTTACCTTATTTCTCATATTTTCTAACGATGTAAATACCTCGTAAGCACTGCGTAATTGCCGCTCTAAGTAATAAATTCGTCCCATAATCTTCGTGGTATGGCTGTTAATTAACGTTTATTATTATTCGTAATGCAGCGCGATATCAGCGAGGAATCTTTCTTTGTCCTAGTTTCATTAAGTGTTTGGAAAGTCACGATGATGTAAAATTGATGTAAAATTTCGTGCAACAAATTTTGCAAATTAACGAAGAAATTTAACGCAAAGATTGTCAGTGGATTAGGATTTCTACTGTCGATTTATGCTTAAGTGTATTAACGCTTTCGCGACGGCGCACGTGTACCATACTTTTTGGTAAAATTTCGTACAACAAATTTTGCGAATTAACGAAGAAATTTAACGCAAAGATTGTCAGTGGATTAGGATTTCTACTGTCGATTTATGCTTAAGTGTATTAACGCTTTCGCGACGGCGCACGTGTACCATACTTTTTGGTAAAATTTCGTACAACAAATTTTGCGAATTAACGAAGAAATTTAACGCAAAGATTGTCAATGGATTAGGATTTCTACTGTCGATTTACGCTTAAGGGTATTAACGCTTTCTCGATGGCGCACCTGTACCATAATTCGCCACTTTTCATGACGTCGCCATTGGCCATACTTTGTCGCTTTTCGCGACGGCACAACAGAACACTATACTTTTCCACCATTTATTTTGAGTTCGCTATTGAAATAAAACAATAATATAATTATGATTTATCGCTGTAAACCAATAAATGACTGCCGTATATATAAAGCGTCAGTCGCTGTAATGCACCATGTGACTGCCGTATATATACGACACCCGTTGCGAAAGGATTAACGAAGGTATTAAAAGCAGGGTGAAATTCCGATGAAACGAAATCTCACCTGGTGTCGTGCGAGTCGGTTTTCAGAGGATTTAAGAAGGCATCGAGAAGGTAGAAAGCAGTCCGGAGATCTTATCTCGGTATCGACGATCAGAGAAAAACGATAACCTTTCACTTTTCGCGAGGAGAAAGGTTCGAACGAACGATTTATTTTGTCGATGGAACAATAAGGAAAAAGCGAGCATTGATATCGATCAATGTATCCTATTTATTTAGTAATTTATCACGAAAAATATCGAGAAGAAAATCAAGCAAAATCAATTAGGTAATTTCTTTCCTGATTTAAGCAAGAAATATGTGTAAATCTCAGACTCGTGCATATTTTCTATATTCTCGAGAAATTCAATATAAATTAGCATGTATTAATAAAGTATCTTATCCTTAATCACTTAATTTCTTTGGCAAATATTTATTTCGAAATAGTCTGACTCTTTTATGAAATATAAATTAATATGACTGAATGTATAATTAACTTGCAGAAGTAACGAAATCAATATGGCGGTCTTCCTATTGAGTAAGACAAAAAATATGTACAAAATTTTGTATTCGCATACATGAATCTTTTGTTTTCTAGAAATTAAATGATTCATTAAATGATTGATTTTATATTCAATCTTCTAATCCTTCTTTGAAATATTTTTCTCAAAACAATTCAACCCTTTTATCCAATATAAATTAATATAAGTCAACTTTTAAAAATATCAAGCAAAAAATATAAATTTTAAATTTAAATTCAATAAAAATTAGCATAAATCCATAAAGTATTTTATCTCTAGTCCTCGAATTCCTTTTTTGTATATTTATCTCAAAAAAGTCAACCTTTTTATTGAATGCAATTTAATGCAACCCAACATAAAATCAATTCTTTAATATAAATTTTAAATTGAACAAAAAGATATTTCTAAAACTCGCTCGTCATTTGTACTACGTGTTTTCGAAGCCTTCTATTACAAATTGATTTAACCAAACAAAAGACTAATTTTTAACAATTTTCGAAGAAGAAAATATAAATTTAAAATTCAGAGCTAAAAAGCAAGCAAAATAAAAATATTCCTCAAAAAATTGTCCTCTATTTATTATATCTCCGAAACTCACTATTACAAATGAATGCAACCCGTTGAGAAATCAATTTCTAAATTCTATTAAATCGATACCGAGGCAAAAAATATAAATTTGAAATTAAAAATTAAAGAGTAGGAAAAATGAAAACACTGCTGGGAAAATCGTCTTCCATTTATATCAAGCGTCTCCGAAGCCCACTATTACAAATTAATATTGCAGAACCCAAGAAAACAAATTTCTAAATTCTATTCAATTAATACCAAAAAATATAAATTTGAAGTTAAAAAATAAAGAGCGGGAAAAACGATAAAATTGCTAGGAAAATGGTTTTTCATTTATGCCAAGCGTCTTTGAAGCCATCGATTGAACCCCCACGCCTCGTCTGAACCCCCTGCAGGTATTTTCCGCACGGTCCTCGCGCTCGACAGTTCGCACGTGTTTACATTCCCTTGAGGAGGCGAGTGACGGCAAGTATCCCGGGGCTACGCGTGCTCGTGCACTCGAATCCTCTGCCGCCTATTGTGTCGAGGTTGCGGAAAGCCGTGTTATCTCGAATAATACGATTACACCGAATAATCGCGTATAACGGACGAGACCGGCGTACGCCAGCAGCTCGATTACATTTATTTTGTCCCACTGTTCACGGTCCAAGCGGGCTGGATCTATGGCAAGATTGATACACTCGACGGAAGTGAGTCGCGCGTGACTGGAAATCGATCAGATTTTCAAATGGCGCCGGTGTATGTCTCTCGCAGGTGTAACGTGTTTTTCGTTCGACACTCGGAATCTCTGATTTGTGGCTGTTTTTTCAGCCTCTACGAGTACATCCAGTGTCACGTACAGGGTGCACGATGAATCTTAGAATTTTTATTTTTTATCCCACCGAGTTAACAGACTTTTCATCATTTTTGGGAAATTCAATGTACTTTGCTCTCCATAAAAATAATTTTCTTTATCATTTCGTAGATCCTATTTATTTCTTATATTTCTCTATATTCTTTTCTATGTTTCAAATATTTTTCTATCGCAATTTCAGGAAGAAATTAATTCGAATATTCTTTTACTGAAATTCTTCGTCACTATGCATGAAGACTGATCTTCTCGCATGTTTAAAGCTGCTTATAGCATTGCAGCACGATAGACCATAATTAACACGTTGACTCCTATGGTGTTCACCAGGGACCAGCGCTTGCCTGCTTTTTGAAAATTCGAACAACGTAAATAAATAGAAAATATTGCGTAATGAAAAGTTTTTCCTTTTTCTTTTCATCATATCAATTTATCATAATAATTCATTATGTCCTCTGTGTATCGTCATCAGATCATTCTTGCTTGGCGACGATTAGTGATGGACGATTCTCTGAGGAGCTTATGCTTGCCTTCCAATAGCAAGTTGACTATATGCATATCTCGATATCGTGTGATTTTATATACCGTATGCTACTAGGTCTAGCATTTATATAGACCCTTGGTAGAGCTATGTATTTTGTTATTGGACAGGGTTTCCGAATTTGAGGTGCAAAGGTAGGGGTTACAAAACGAACTGAATTATTGCCCTATACTCTAGGTACTTGGCCAAGTATCTATATTTAAGTATTTATATGATGGCCAACAATCAAGGTGCCATAGTGTTTTATCTGGGGTACGGAAAGGGTAATATGGTACTTTCTAATGTAGGAATTTTCCTCACTGGCTAGCTTTTTCCAACTGAATAACTCTATCTCTTCACACATTGACCTGACGACTACTTTGATCAATAACCTAATAACCCACTTAGTAACTGACTTCTGTCTTTCAGAAGGGGTCCTTTTAAAGCCTGTCCAGAGGACAAGCGCCTCTCCAAAGGAGGAGAACTCCTTCCATGCCAAGGTCAAGGGTGGAGGAGACTTCTCCCGCCGAATTAGCCCCTCCGAAGGGTTACCCTCGCGGGAGAGCTTCCTGAGAGGTGACTACAATCGTGTCACTCTTGATTAGGTTAGGTTAGGTTAGGTTTATGCCGGGTTGCGCGAGGCCACCTCACGTGGCCTGGGCCCGACCTCCCATCAGGCAGCTAACGGGTCCTCTAGAACTGATGGGGACCCCGGGTTCCTGACGGGGACATTCTATCCTAATAAATGAGTGCCCTCATTTACCATTCCTATAATTAATACTAAGAAATAGTATTTCAAAAATTAATATCCCCGGAATACATTATTGAGAAACGGTATGTCAAAAATTAACCTCCTTGGAATAATGAAAATTCTATCGGTGACCTGAGCCATAATATAAAATCCCCACTTTAATTCTCAAAATTAAAATTTCTTTTACTCCCCATATTCTCCGCTCCTGTATCCAGCGAACATATTTCCATCCAAACCAGTTTCGTCTCAGACTTAACTGATCGTCACGGTGTTCGATAAATAAATCAACATGAAAGTATCCTTGGAGCTAACAAATTGCCATGCGTGGTACCCAGAAGAAAGGAGACTTTGTTAAAGTTCCTGTTCGGTTGCATGGTCGAGCCAGCATTCGAATATCATCTCCAGGAGAGATCTTCCGATAGCCAAACGGCTCTGCTCGATTTACGAGGGACAGGTAAAATGGCAGCAGAGGCGGAAGTGGCCGAAGAGAGCGCCGCGTGAGGCGAAGGCGTCGCAAGTTTTAATTTAAAGTTCTCACCGGGACGTTTATTTGAGTTCTGTCGTAAAAGTTGATTTATCGTGGCCAGTCGTCAGTAATATTAATTTCGCGGAGTTCGCGCCCGCTCGTTACACGTGCTTCACTTTTATAGGATTAATAAGAGCATCATTAACTAGGTGCGAGAGCTTAATTGGATCGGCCTAGCGAAACAGGGAATCGGGAGAACGGGGTGAGTTAAGACAGCGAGGATGAGAGGAATGGATGATTTAAGAACGACGATGCTCTTTCCGACATTCTTTGGAAATCTTTTATTTCTCGAGAGGGTAGAGGGATGATGGATCTAAGCGAATGAATTTTTTGGTAGCTGCTGAGACACTTTTGATATTTTCGAACTCGGTACGTATAAGATGAGACTTTGAAAAAGACGATAAATTTGGAGAATTTACCCAGTTTTTATTTTTTAAGAGGGTGGAAGAATGTTGGATGCAGGTGGATGAATTTTTCCTGGCTGTCGAGATACTTTTAATATTTTTGAATTAGGTGTATATAAATTGAGATTGTGGAAAAGACGACAAATTTTGGAAATTTACTCAGTTTTTATTTTTTAAGAGGGTGGAAGAATGTTGGATGCAGGTGGATGAATTTTTCCTGGCTGTCGAGATACTTTCAATAATTTTGAATTCGGTATGTATAAACTGACACTGTGGAAAAGACGACAAATTTTGGAAATTTACTCAGTTTTTATTTTTTAAGAGGGTGGAAGAATGTTGGATGCAGGTGGATGAATTTTTCCTGGCTGTCGAGATACTTTTAATAATTTTGAATTCGGTATGTATAAACTGACACTGTGGAAAAGACGACAAATTTTGGAAATATGCTCAGTTTTTATTTTTTAAGAGGGTGGAAGAATGTTGGAAGTAGGTGGATGACTCTTCTGGTGTTTATTGAGATACTTCTGATACTTTCGTATTCGGTATGGATAAATTGAGATTTTGGAAGAGATACATTCTTCAAATCTACTTTCCTATCTCTTTCAAATGGACTAAAAAAAAAATGAACTCTAGATCTACCAAAAGGATAAAAGTGTTTAGTTGAAACCTGTTATTTTTGCAATTACTGAAAATATTCAACTGCTGTTGGTAAAATCAATATTGCTTAATATTAACAAATTCTATCAAACCTTCGAACACATTAATTCATTTTATTTTGCATGATTTAACACTTGAGTAACCAAAGAGGTCAAAATGACTCCTTTTAGCTACTCCTGGCAAAATTAATGAATATTAATTTATATTATAAATAGGATCGTAATTATGCTTATTCATTTCCATAATACAATATCAATTATTATTATTATCTACAATAATATATTATATTTAAGTACACATTATAGGCAGGTACTTCTGGTATTAAATATCCTACAGCAGGACCTAATTACCAATTACTATAAAACATAACTAATTTTTCGCAATTAACAACCATTCCAAAAACACACATATCTACATTCGTGCCATCGCTCAACCTCACACACTCTTATTCACACTAATAAAACCAAATCCACAAGTCCTTAATCCAATCCTAACCTAAGCCTCGATATCAACCCACCCAAGAGACTCGCAGCACCTAACTCGAATCAGCACGCGACATCTTAAAATTCCTCGCGTGTTCGAACGGTAATCAACTCTGACAGACCTGGTGGACGATAAAAAAGAGAGAAAAAAGAGAAGAAAGAATCATAAAGCAAGGGGTTAACCAAAGGACCGTGGGACGAAGGAAAAATCTCGTTTTCAAACGGAACGACGATCGTTCCGCCTTTCATTTCGTTTCCTTTCGTGAAACGCTGAAACGTCGTTCCGTCTATATAAAACCGGAATATTTCCCGACGAACCGTGGTTCATTCTCGGTTTTCCCTCGACACGCCGCTAACTTCAGCTTCGCAGCCGGTGAAACGCGTCGAAAATTCGCTCGCGTACACACGCGTTTCCGGCCAATTGGACTTCTAGATGCACGACGGCCTGATCCGTAGTTACGAAACAACGACGGGTAGCCAGGGAACAGGTGTTTCCATGGTGGATAGTCGATTCCTCGTTAAAAGTTAAAAAGTTTTCGCCTTTTTTGGCCGAAGAAAGTAGGGAAATAAACGATCCAAGCTTGGGTAGTAGCTCTGCGCTCGGAGGGATCAATCCTCGCGCCATGGCGCCCCCTGAAACCGGAAGCGTCCTCTGGCTAGGGGCCCTGCGAGTTTTCGCGATGGTCTGCTGCTTGGTTTTGACGAAATTGAATCCCAAACTGGGTACGAGAAAGAGAAGCAAAGAGTAATTAACGATTTATTGGAGAATTGGCAGAGTTTGGCAAGGCTCTCTGGTGACACTTGAAGATGGAGGATGTTAGGTGGAAGATTATGCGAGAAATTGGCTATGCTGTTTTGTGCAAGAGTGAGCGTGATTTAGGAACAAGGTTAAACGGAACATGCGTTTATATGAACATTTTTCATTGTCTCTGTATCCTACATCTGTCACTCAAGTAGGTCCCACGTGTTATGAAACATCCTCCACGAATTGTCTGGGAGTTAATAGAACCACCATGGTGTACTTTCGTTCGTGTGAGTGCTTGCTATGAACATCGTGGTTGGGTTGTAAGTCAACGCAAGTTAAACGCTATAAGTGTTTATTTTTAACCCTTTCGCTACGAAAGACGTATATATACGTCCTCACAAGTCTATCAATATATACGAAAGACGAAAATACACGCTCCCTATATTTTTCTTACTCCATCACTCTTGCTATTTTACCAATTGATTCCACCTGAAATATAACATAGCAATTGAATATCCGCAATTGTTTCAATATTGTTCTGTCAATTGTCAAATATCGCGCCATCTGTATTGATGCTTCTCTTCGGGAATGTATCGCAGTCAAAGGGTTAACAAGAATGAGAATAATAATAGAATCTGATAGATGGACTCTTCCATCTCAAATTCGACTCCGTTATATTTAAAAATGAAGGTCGTGGAATTAAAAATTCTGGAGAGTTAAATCCATCTATGGCCATGAAAGGAATGATTAATAATTTAATATTGCAAAATTTATTTTTATACTTGAAATATTGGAGCTGCCAATCTTGTCAAAATGACAGGTTCTTGGTCTTTCGTTCTTGGAATTAGTACCTAGTGTTCTTGATACTACATTTATTTATTTTTATTATATCATTCGAATTATTTCTAATCCCATGTATATATTTTATTTAGACACACGTTATATAATAAATCCGTAGTCCTAGTGTTTTTTAAAAATTTTCCTATGAACATTATCATTTCTGTCATTTCGTTTCACGATGGTACAATAAATTTTTCAATATCTTTTTATTTATTCCATTTTTTTAAATTAATTATAAGATTTAATATTAATTTCATTATTTCCACTTCGGAGTAATATGTATTTCGATACCTATATATAAAGGTATTTCTGTAACGATTATGATATATCGGAAACATTCTGGACAGTTTTAACAGAATTAAAAAGAAATTCGAACGAATAGACAAAATTCTCGGGCGAGAATTACGAAATTCGCGACACGAGAACGGAGGGAAATTCGGAAAACTACGATCACAGGTAATTTTGCGCGGAACAGCGACGTACAAAGCACGGAAGAACGGATAAAACGATTAATGATAATCGTTACCGTACAACTGCGAGACCCGATCAAGCGCCATTTTGAAAATACAAGGAACACCCGTATTATCCGGCGCGCGATTTATGAAATCCTTTCATCGGCCGTTACAATGGCGTTCGATACGGCAAACGCGTTGAAAAACAGGCGAACGCGAGAAGAGCAGAATTTTAAACACAATCGTTCCTCGATACATTATTAAAGGCGTTCGTTAGTGTGCCGGCGCTGAATGTGTCGCGCATCTCTCCACCCCGCGCGGAAAAATCGCGTTTTCGAATGAATAAAACCGTCCCATTTCGACTAGTAAATGCGAAATATCATTGTGCCTCCCCGTCGATACAGGATCGGACCGTAAAAAGAACAATGATAAACGCGACGGGGACGCTGGATTATTCTACGGCGATTCCAGCCGCGCTGGTTCCAGCTGTCCGCTCGACCGGAAGTTCCGCAATACCGATGCTCGTTTCGACTTCTTACTTTGGAATACGGCTCTTTGAGACTTCTTGTCCGCCGTTGAAAACACGCCGGATTTATTCCAGCAATTTTAGTTAACATCCCGGATAAGTTGACTTTTTGGCTCGGCTCTGTGTTGCAGCTAGTTTCATTCGCGGCTTAGGACGCGGAGGAGGAATTCATTTGCTTTGTTGGAGGTTAGGATTCCTCCAGGTGGATAATGAATGACTGAAATAGAAGTTTAATGCTTATGGATTTGATATAAATATAAAATGATTGTACAATGTATTATTAATATTAACAACACCTGTTCTATCCTAGATCTATTCAGCCAATCTCTTCACTCTATAAAACAGCTACTACCTCGCACCTCTTTGTAAAATATTTGTTTTTTCTTATGCTTAAACATATCTCGTCTGTTTGTATATATGTATATTTTTATTTTTATTTTTATTTGTTACCATTAATTTTATACCTCACTGTAATCATTTTCTTGTAATTTTTCTAATGAGTTAATCCCATATAATAAATAAATAAATAAATAAATAAAAGGTTTATCTACTTATATATGTATATTAATATTTCATTTCTACTTATATATGTATATTAATACTTAGATATGTATACTGAAATGGCTACTCCATTGCACTTCTCTGTAAAAATTTTCTTTTCTTATACTTGTTGTCATTTCGTTTCACGATGGTACAATAAATTTTTCAATATCTTTTTATTTATTCCATTTTTTTAAATTAATTATAAGATTTAATATTAATTTCATTATTTCCACTTCGGAGTAATATGTATTTCGATACCTATATATAAAGGTATTTCTGTAACGATTATGATATATCGGAAACATTCTGGACAGTTTTAACAGAATTAAAAAGAAATTCGAACGAATAGACAAAATTCTCGGGCGAGAATTACGAAATTCGCGACACGAGAACGGAGGGAAATTCGGAAAACTACGATCACAGGTAATTTCGCGCGGAACAGCGACGTACAAAGCACGGAAGAACGGATAAAACGATTAATGATAATCGTTACCGTACAACTGCGAGACCCGATCAAGCGCCATTTTGAAAATACAAGGAACACCCGTATTATCCGGCGCGCGATTTATGAAATCCTTTCATCGGCCGTTACAATGGCGTTCGATACGGCAAACGCGTTGAAAAACAGGCGAACGCGAGAAGAGCAGAATTTTAAACACAATCGTTCCTCGATACATTATTAAAGGCGTTCGTTAGTGTGCCGGCGCTGAATGTGTCGCGCATCTCTCCACCCCGCGCGGAAAAATCGCGTTTTCGAATGAATAAAACCGTCCCATTTCGACTAGTAAATGCGAAATATCATTGTGCCTCCCCGTCGATACAGGATCGGACCGTAAAAAGAACAATGATAAACGCGACGGGGACGCTGGATTATTCTACGGCGATTCCAGCCGCGCTGGTTCCAGCTGTCCGCTCGACCGGAAGTTCCGCAATACCGATGCTCGTTTCGACTTCTTACTTTGGAATACGGCTCTTTGAGACTTCTTGTCCGCCGTTGAAAACACGCCGGATTTATTCCAGCAATTTTAGTTAACATCCCGGATAAGTTGACTTTTTGGCTCGGCTCTGTGTTGCAGCTAGTTTCATTCGCGGCTTAGGACGCGGAGGAGGAATTCATTTGCTTTGTTGGAGGTTAGGATTCCTCCAGGTGGATAATGAATGACTGAAATAGAAGTTTAATGCTTATGGATTTGATATAAATATAAAATGATTGTACAATGTATTATTAATATTAACAACACCTGTTCTATCCTAGATCTATTCAGCCAATCTCTTCACTCTATAAAACAGCTACTACCTCGCACCTCTTTGTAAAATATTTGTTTTTTCTTATGCTTAAACATATCTCGTCTGTTTGTATATATGTATATTTTTATTTTTATTTTTATTTGTTACCATTAATTTTATACCTCACTGTAATCATTTTCTTGTAATTTTTCTAATGAGTTAATCCCATATAATAAATAAATAAATAAATAAATAAAAGGTTTATCTACTTATATATGTATATTAATATTTCATTTCTACTTATATATGTATATTAATACTTAGATATGTATACTGAAATGGCTACTCCATTGCACTTCTCTGTAAAAATTTTCTTTTCTTATACTTGTACAGATCTCGACTGTTTGTATATTTGTATATTTTTATTTTTATTTTTATTTTTATTTGTTACCATTAATTTTATAGCTCACTGTAATCATTTTCTTGTAATTTTTTTAATGAGTTAATCCCATACAATAAATAAATAAATAAATAAATAAATAAGTAAAGAAAAGCTCTAACTATTTATATATGTATATTAATATCTTTGGATTTTATTTTTACTTTTATTTTACTAGACACACCACAGCATGCTTGTCAATGAGATTTTATTACTATATCAACCGGTTTATTTATAGTAATTAATTCCTAGATTCTTCGCTAAAATAAAGAATTATATTCTTTGGTATATCTTACACAGCTATTGAATCATTTATTTAGAATAATTACTAATTATTATTTAGAATTTATAATCGTTGATTATTAGTGTCAAAATTTCAAAAAATGGTGGAGGACATGTTAGTAACACTAACAAATTTTCCAACAAATTTTAATTCTTAATTTTTCTTTTATTTGTAACATGCACATTCGTAAACACTAATCTAGGGCGAGTAACTCTGCAAAAATCTCCAAATGCATATTGGAAAAGAAATCGTGTTAGACGGTGTAATTAACGCGAAATTGGGAAAAGAATTGTCGTTGATAATTTTAGGAAATTTCGAAATTTTGTTACACGTTGAACAAGGCGAAATTAATAATTGTTACGCGTCATTCGAGGATCGCACGATAAAAATACGATGTCCCGACATCTTGTCGAATAAAGCGACAGTGCGTCTCAATACTTCTGTTTGCAGGTGCGTCGCGATGCATGTTCAGAATAAAACGAGCAGATACAGAGTCGCATTCATTTCGCCGTTTCACGTTTATTTCCTTTTCTCCGCCTTCTTTTCCTTTATACGCCTCCAGCCTCTTTCCTTTCCGACTCTTGCTTCTTTTTTCCCCCGTTTTTCCTCGTTCGTACATTGCGCAAGAAAATCAGCAAATCGTGCAGAAAAAGTTTTTCAGAATTATGAATTAAAATAATCATTGTCCGTTTAAAAATCGCCTACCATTTTCTATCTCTGTCTCAATTTCCGCGATTCCTCTATCGTTTCCAAACTTTTCCGTGTTGATTTAAAAAATGTTTGAAGTTCTTTTATCGATATCAAAGAACCGAAATTCGGTGCTCGTGTGTTGTATCGTTTCAATGTCCAAATTTATGGAATTTGACGTTCGAGAGTTCGATGCTATTCTTTTTCTCTTCACTTGCTGCTGGATGACATAAAGCTTCCAAATTCCATTTTTCAGAAGGCACACAGGGGCGTGCATGTTGATACAAAGTCACAGAATACACCTCGATCTAATAAATCAAGCCATTTTATTAGTATCAAAAAATTGAAATTCGGAAATTCCAATTTTGAAGATAAAGAATTCAATATTCAGTGCAAAATTTATTTTTCAACTTTTCAGTTGTCATTATGTGTCACGAAAATTCCAAATTCTAAATATATTCGGAACACTGTCGATATAAAATCACAGAGAATACACTTCAATTTATTATCACGAATAAAGTTGCATAGAATAAATATTTTAAATCGAAATACTCAAATTTAAAGTTAAAAAAGTTACTATTGTTTAATAGTAACTCCTACATTATGAGCTGAGTTTACCATAAATTTAAGAATTTTATAGGATGCTCAAAGAAACAGAGGATCTAGAATCCAAATCATTGACTAGCAAAACGCTACAAAAGACAAGTTCTTTCACAGCTTTTTAAACTCCTTCAGACATACCCACGTCCAATCGAAAAGCATTACTTTTCCACAACCGACACCCACCAACATCCACTCTCAACTAATCATGAAAAATCGAAATTGACACCGGACAGAGCACGATGAGACATCACAAAATACTATCAGAATCAATCAGAACTCGAACAGAACTCATTTAGAACACAGTTAGAACCTAACCTAACCTAACTCACTCAGAAGTCAGCTAGAACACATTCAGAATTCAATCAGAAATCTCTTAGAACACATATAGAACTGAACCAGAACATAAATAGAACGCAACACAACTCAATCATACTCGAAATCGCAAACAATTCCAAGTGCAATAAAGTGCATATAATCAGAAAGTCTCTCCTTATTACAAATCCAAAATGCTCGATATCTCTTATTGGCAGTGCATACCGAGGGAAGGCATCCATCACATCACTACGCTGCCTTCGCATGCACAAACGATGACAGACAGTCAGCGTTCGAGTGTACAGGGTTAACCCTTTGCAAATATCGAAAATCAATCAATTTGCGAAATATCGAAATCAAATAATTCCATGTATTAATTATTACACGATTCCTTATATACTGCTCAAAAATATATTATCAACTTAATAACAGAAAATCTTTGAACTCCTACTCTTCTTTAGCTAAAAAATCGTCGAGTGCAAAGGGTTAAATATTGTATATTAAGGCTTAACACCTTGGCTAGCGGATCGAATCTTAGATCGGTTAGACCGGTCTTAGATCGACCAAACGATCCTCGATAGAAAGACCATCCGTAGTCCCGGCGACTTTTCAAGCTGCGACACGGGGTCTCGCGCGTTCATCCCATCCGCAAATCCCATCCACGAGAGGAGCCTTAACAACAGCTCGTTCCTTTGTGCTGCTATAACGCCGGTAACGTCGTATACAGTTCTGTCACACGCTGAAACTGTCGTAACGCGCTCTAAAAGGTCCCCGTAGCTACGTAGCCGATGAAAATGGCCGACGTTAGCCGGCAGAGGCCGGCAGCGTGTACATTGAATAGAAAGTGTCCGCTACGGGAATGAATTTAGATCTCCGGATACAGAAAGCGTGCCGTGGAGCCAGAGCGCGTTCATTTTTCCTCAAACGCCTCCCTTATTTGCCGACGTCGTTTTTGCACGCCGGGCCTCCACGCACGCAATGGTAACGACGGGTTTGCGTAAACCAGAACCGATGAGCCGTAGCACGATGGCTATCGAGCGAACGGGCCGGCCGATATCGTCCGTTGTTTCGTCGAAAACGCTTTGCTGCCCTGAAAACGGACGATCCCTCGATCCCGGCCTGTTCTCGGCTCTTCCGTTTCATTCGCGTCCACCGACAATCGTGTTTGTTCATCCTTGTATATTAAATCTTTCGACAACGCGCTTTGCCACACGTCCAGGCGTTTTGGGTCGAGCGCCTCTCGGTTCATACGGATTTTTCCTTTGCCAGCTGCGATTCCAACCGGGCATCATGCAATGGGGTGCAAAGAGGTAATTGCAAAGGCTTGGATTGGTTAGCAGAAAACGATAGGATCTATTTTGGGTTTGCATATTGCGTGCGTGATGGACCAATTTGGGGTATCTTTGAGGAGACGTTTGTTAATTAAACTTGGATCGTAGACGATGTTCCAAGTGTTGGTGATGAGCCTCAGAGTTTGAGAAATATTGTATATTTATTGAGAAGTTGCGTTATGCAGTTGGTGGTCTTAGATAGGTTAATATTTGTGTGGGGGTATCGATGAGGGTAGAGTTGTTTCGGTGGTTCTACTGTGCTGCCGCCTGTTGGTGGTATCATTGTACTGATACCTAACTTAACACAGAAAATTTAAATTATAGATAGGCCCAGATAGACCTCCATCTCTTAGACCTCGGTTATCTATACCATATTTACACTCCCTAAACCATAATTAATATTCCCTTTATTTATTCCTCAAACAAATAAATCCAATACACCCTCTTTCAAAAACTGTAATATAAAAATTCCAACAATCCCATGACACCTAAATTCCTATATTCTCAGCTTCAACACTCTGACATTCACAGTATAAAATATCACTGTCACACGGATATATCGTACAGCTCAGGAATTAGTGCCAAGAGACACGATTCACTTACTGCCGAACATAACCTAAAAAGAATCTTCATCCAGTGCCTGGATGAAGGTTAGAGAGATCGGAGGCTCGAATTGGAGGGACTGAAGGAGAAAGTAGAGAGACAAAAGTGAATCAGAGGGATGGGTTTTGGATCTGGTCGGCTATCACGAAGCTATCCCGGGCACAGAGACTATTATTCGCCGCGACACGATGGCGGTCGAAGGGTCCGAAACGATTTCAGGAGAGAATCTCTGGTCCCCCTGCTGGCGAAGCCTGGTCGCGTCGCGTCTCCACGAACGAAAGGCTATAAAGCGAAGCTTTCCATCGACAAGTGTGGACGAGTCCAGGGACGTGCAGCTTGCGCAAGCACGACGTTGCACCTAACTCTCTTCCTCTCTCTCTGCCGCTGACGATCAGGGCGTCGTACGTGTACCGAAGGTTTTATAGTATTAACTGAAATTGCAAGAGTCCCCGTAAACTACAGAGCTTTCGGTAGGTACAGCCGCGATTCTATCTAAAGGGTGGCGCGAAAGGAAGCAATCCCAGGTTCCTGGAGTCCAGCAGACATCGCTTGATTTTACGATCCTCCTTTCTCGTCTCTAGATCTTTAATTGGCTTTCCTTGGTATCACTGAATCTCGAATGGACTGTTGTTTTTCGAGCAGGTTTCTCACTATACGAATCTTTCATTCAGTGCACTCTAATAATTTAAATACAATTAACCCTTTGCACTCGAGAGGCGCCTCTCAGTCGCCATTTAATTGGAGTCTAAAGATGGATGTTAATTAATATATCAAATTTACAATTACCCAACGATACGTGGAATATCGAAGTAAAATAATTCTACGTTCTATTTTGCATACGATTTCTTATTTATCATTTTAGAAATATCGTCGACTTTATGGCAGAAAGTCTTCGAATTACTATTTTCTTGACGAAAAAATCGCTGAGTGCAAAGGGTTAAATCAAGATGGTGACAGATTTTTATTGAAAATAAGCGGAATAATGTCAACTCCCTAATATTAGAACTGACTCGGAATTTTTATTCTTGCAATTATTGTACTTTAATTAATATCATTTACCTATACTACTTTTAGCTTAACTTAAGGTACTCAAAAGGTACTCAAAAGGTACTTTGCTCTTTTATAAAATAATTAAATCTCGATTTAATCCTGAAAAAGGACATTGATTATCGTAAAAGATATTTTGCAAAGCACGCACCGGTGACAATCGCAGATCGTAGACTTCGAGGATTAATTTCCAACTGCAACCCGTTTTATTGATACGGAAGGAAGAGGATACATAATTTTTCACTAGTCCTCCAGTTAATAATCGTGGCAGGTGTTGGGAAAAGCGGCGGGTTTATAGGGAAACACAGAAGTGGTGGAGCTGAAGGTGTCAGAGTAGTCTTGTTCCCGAGCTAAATGCGATTTCAGGGCGATAAATTTCGAGAAGAAAGTTTGATTCATTGGGGAAATAAAAGTCGCAGGTGGTAAAAATCGAGGATGAATGAGAATGTACGCGCACAGACGTAAGCGAATTTACTGGCGGATAATGAATCTTGACCGAGGAGGAAGAAATGTATCGAGGACGTCGACATCGATTTTTAAGAGACGGTCGGTTCCAGGACTCCGTGTTCCATGGATGAAATTTAAAACATGATATTTCTCCTCTTCAAATAATAACTCCGCTATTCTACTTTCCTCTTTTATATTAGGACGAAAATAATCCTAATGAATTATTCATCATTTACCGTCAATCTTGACATGCACTCTGCATTTTTCATACGTTGCTGGTGTCGATAGAAAATACAAACCCCGACAATTATTTATTTACACCAACCCCAGTCAATACACCAATTTATTATCTAACAATCGTAATAATTTTAGTAAAGAAACATAAACGAGTACAGGTTTCAGAAAAATCATGTTAGACGATGTTCAGATTAGATACGAATAAAAGGTAGGGCCATTTCTTAGAGAATACAATTCATCCATTTATTTAACAGAAAATATATATTTATTTATCCTAGCTACGCACATAGATCAAAAAATGCACGAGAAAATGAAAAAGTACATTTTAATGATTCGTGTTACGTAAGAACTAGGTCCAATTTATGAATTGACTACGGTAATGTCAAATTATACAGTCACCCAAATTAATTATTAATATCCATTATCCATTAGTATCCATTATTATTATTATTATCCCTATGCTCTCACTAGTTAAAATGATGTGTTTTTAACCAAGTCATAAGCTTGTTCTCTATTCTTTTTGAATGACTTTTCTGACTACTGTTGCAATTTTTAATATTATTGCATTTTGTATGTCTGTGTGTAATTGTGGGTGTAAGCCTATTGTTGTCAGGTTTTGTATGAAATCCTGTTGTGGATATAGTGATGGCTACTACTGTGACTGTTTCTTGGTTCCACAGTTTCTTTATTTCGATTGCCAGTGGTGTTCTTTTTGTATTAAGTTTGCATCGTTTGGTATTGTAATGTGTATCAAGTAGGTTTTTATTATTATTATTATTATTTTATTCATAAACGGACTGTAGTCCATTTACATAAAATTTCGCACATAAAAGAAAAGCAAACAAATTATACATAATATAACACCGAAGGGACGTGCTCATAAATGCTTTGTTCAGGAGAAATAGCTTTAATTAATAATCATCCGTATTATTTTTTGAAAGTTTGTAAAGACCCATAATAAAACTCTGTACGATTATAAAGAGTGTTTGAGTGGGTAACGATACGGTAAATTGGATTAATTAATGCATACGTAGATCTGGATATATGTACATGAAAACCTGCTCTAGATTTCAATACACGTTCTGGCACATAGAATTATTATTATTAAAGTTCAGTTGCGTTGGTAATCACGAGAAAATTTCCAAAACCCTCCTATTTTTCGTGCATACATCTCATTCCAACGCTTCGGAGCCGGCACCAATAACAGGACGCCATTACCAGAGCGTCGAAGCCAACGATCCGGCACTTCTCTACATAAACATCTGCCAGAAATCCCCATAACCTCTTCCTTCCCCCATATCCACCGATATTCTCCGTCCATGATCAAACGACACAGCGAAGATCCGAAGCTCGTTACGCAAATACACCGTAACGCTCTGGCTCCTCGGAGGAGGAAAGCCCGGGGTGTCCGAGGTCCGAGGCGTCGTAGCAGCGTCAAAAGCCGGCCAGAAACGAGCCCTTGAACGACGAGCAACGAAATCGCAGGCCAGTTTCTCGAATCACCCTGTACATTTAGTTGTATCTAGCCATGGAGCGATTGAATGCGAATGGGCCAGCCAGGACGTGAGTATCCCTGACGTCGGCTAGCAGCAGCCCGGGCTTTTTCCAGTGACGAGAGGGATCAGGGGGACGCGCAGCAGTAAAATCGAAATTGTCAGAGCTGCCGCTTTAGTTTTAGAGCCCTGGGTTACTGCCGTCGGCTCGTCCCTGCCCCTCACCCTATCCAGCCACCCCGGCGTTCGTGTCTCCTTCGTCGACCCTGCTCTGGTAGCTTTTCCTAGCCACGTCCTGCTCTGGCTCGCGTTCCCCGGCCTTTCAAAGGTCGCCCTTTTTCCTCCGCTTCCGCGAGTAATAAGCACCGTCGTTCGCGGACTTATGGAATTCAATCAGGGAATTTCGAGGAAGGAATCGGCAGAGGGGGCGCTGCAGGGACGGATCGATGCAGGACGATTCATTTAATTTTTACTGCTCCCGATGCCGCGATGTGTACCTAGTCTACTCTTCTTTATAACCGAGGTGCACGGTGAAGGATGGACTTCATTGGCCGTTCCTGCAGAAATTCGGCACCGATCGGGAGAGACTTGGAACGATGTCTGAGTTAATTGCGTCTCGATGGAGAGAATGGAGGTGTAAGGAGAGGGGGAGTTGGGTGGATCAGGTGGAGATGAAGGAGATGATGTGTGGCTCGATCATCCTTGATCGTTTGGGCGAGAGATCGAACGGGTGGGGAGAAGGGGTGGTCACCCCTGATCGGTGAGTATTAGCACATCTGCTAGACTCGTATAAAAGGTATAACTGCGGTGTGTGTATAAGTGGTGTGAAAGGGAGTATATATGTACGATGGAGATTCGACGAAATTATTTGTGTGCTGTGAGAAATTATG
The DNA here is from genome assembly GCF_001483705.2 of Eufriesea mexicana. NCBI lineage: Eukaryota > Metazoa > Arthropoda > Insecta > Hymenoptera > Apidae > Eufriesea > Eufriesea mexicana. The sequence goes on along the minus strand of NW_016909275.1, from coordinate 823,241 downwards.
TAATATTTGAGCATTTATTTAAAGTTAGGGTATATATTTATTATATGTATTTTTATCGGTTTATCGTTGCTATTTATCGTCATATGTATTAACAAATATACAATATATTTTAATACTGAATTTCAGTGGTTAGTCGATGATAGTCTCTTCGAAGTAGAGGATTGAGAATTTAATATGAATCTAGAAACCTAAAATCTGAATTTGACCGAATAAAAGTAGATAAAAATTAGAATAGAAAGAAGAATAGAAATAACGAAAATAGTAATATGGATTAAAATGATTAAAATTGATCAATTCAGTGACCAATGGCCCTATTCCTAATACTTACAAATAGGGGTGCACATGGAATTTGAAAATTTGTGAGAAATAATTAGAATAAAAATGAATTCCATGCAGTCACGAGAATAATTGAAGATTGAAAATTGAAACAGCGGAAGGGTTTATGTAACAACTGGATGATGTAGTTTTACCAGTTCAGGGGTTATTAGTAGAGCTGCTCATGACAGTTGCATCGCTGGACTTTCTAATACCGTATTAGATTTGCTTCCAGATTTATGCTCGTTAATCGATCATTAACAATCCATTTGCTTCGAGTATTTCATTGCAGTGAAGTATTCCTTTATGCGTTTATAATTGTGTTCAGCTCGTAAGAAGGAAGATTCGCGAAGAAATGGCAAGATTGATTGTTCAGAAGACGATTTCTTCCAACTATAAAATTTCCTAGCTAATAACGCGTTGCAACTGCAGAACTGGATAGGTTACTTCATGCAAGTCACGTAATGAAATTTTAAAATTCCCCTCGAATTTTACCTACAGATAACAGATTTCGATGCCAAAGATTAGTATACGGATACTGTTGCTTAACGTGTCCACAGCTACTGACGTAAATTTGTTTTTATATTAGCCAGAACTGGATTTCTGCTGACGCAAATTACGTCATTTGTCGAGTTAACAAAGGATGGAGAAAAGTTACAGGAAACAGCAACCACTTTTAAACAAACTCCTTTTCTAGTGACTTTCAGTTTTAGGAAGAAACTAGGCTACTGCTGTGTAATAATCAACGCAATAGTATAAAGCACTTACAACTTCTACAATTAACAAGACTGGAAGATAAGAAACTGAGTATGGACCTAGTATTCACCCTCGAGAATTCTACAGTTACACCGAGCTATTACTACCAACTAAATAATTAAATTAACACGACGAAAATACATAACATGCAATATATATTGATAGTTGACAAAATACCTCACTCAAACCTAAGCTAACCTAAAAATTGTAATGACACACTCATTGAAAATCCCTAACATATACTAACCATCGTACTCTATCAATAAATATGCGCCTGACTAAAACCTAACCTAAAAATTCTAACGATATATTCATTGAAAATCCCAAACCTAACCTAAATATCCAACGATATAGTTACTGAAAATTCCTAACCTATACTAATCATCGTACTCCATCAATAAGTACCTAATCCAAACCTAGCCTACAAATTTTAATGGCACACTCATTGAAAATTATATTGGTTATCATACTCCACCAATAAATATGCACCTGATTAAAACCTAACCTAAAAATTCTAACGATACATTCATTGAATATTCCTAACCTATTATATTTTAATGGCACACTCATTGAAAATCCCTAATCTATACTAACTACAACATTCTATCAATAAATATACAGCTGACTAAAACCTAACCTAAAAATTCTAACGACACACTCATTGAAAATTCCTAACATATTATATTTTAATAGCATATTCGTTGAAAATCCCTAACCTATACTAGCCATCATACTCTACCAATAAATATGCACTTGACTAAAACCTAACCTAAAAATTCTAACGATATATTCATTGAAAATCCCTAATCTATACTAACCATCATATTCCACCAATAAATACCACATTCGTCGCTGGCTCATTCTTAAAATCCAACAAAGAGCACAATTCCCCACATTTGTTCCCTAATACTTAACCACCATTACGTCGCGGTTGTTCGCAGCTGGTTAGCTTTGTTTCAGCTCTAATCGAACACGTAAGATCATCGAGCTGTTAAATAAAACCGCGTTGCAGGGGACAAAGCGAGGCAAGGCGGGTTCGAGCGTAACAGCGTGAGGAACGCGGATTTATCGAGCTCGAAGAAGTATGGGTCAGTGGCTCGAGTTGGAGTTTGTCTTCGGCCAGCTGGCTCCTATTATCCGGGCGCCATTACCCATGCTGGCCGGCAGAGGTTATGTAATAATGGCCGATCGACGCTCTCGAGCCCTCGCGTCGAAAGGAACGCGAAAACACGACATTGACCCCGATGCCGAATACCTGGCTGATCTTTCAATCGACACGATATGTCGTGCTCACCGATACACGGTGTACACACGGTGTTCTCTGCGTGCAACGGGATTATTCGGTGAACTCGCCGAACAATGGACTCGTAAAACACGTGGATCCGGGTCAACGCGTTTCAAGTTGAGTGTTAAGGCTTCCCGCGCGGTGTCTGGGCAACTGGTGTTCAACGAGGAAGTTGGAGGATGGAGCTGTTTGCTTTGGGTTTGGTGAGGCTCGTTCTTGACTGCACGAGGGTCGTTGGAAAATTGGGATGTTGGATAAGGGTGAGTTAAGTAGCAATATTCTGTCAAGAGACGTGTTTAGATGGAAGTGAATTTGGGTTTGAGTATGGGATTTGAGACTTAGGTAAGTGTTTCCTGGATTAATTTAGTGAGCTAAGGTGATATTTCGTGAATTGGTAGGCATTTCTTGAGAGTTCTATCGTAATTTAGATCTTTTAAATCACTCAGAACGAAAATAGAAAATGGCACAGTGTCATTATAGGAAAAAAAGAAATTTCTTATACCTCCTTTTGAGATTTGAGGTTTTTGTGACTTGGGCAGGTGTTCCCTGAGTTGATATAGTGGGCTAAGGTGATACTTTGTTATCTGACAGTCATTCCATGGGAGTTCTATCTTAATTTAGATCTTTTAAATCTCTCAGAACGAGAATAGAAAATGGCACAGTGTCATTTGAAGAAAAGAAGAAATTTCTTGTACATTCTTTTGAAATTGGAGATTTGGGACTTAAGTAGGTGTTCCCTGAGTTGATATAGTGGGCTAAGGTGATACTTTGTTATCTGACAGTCATTCCCTGAGAGTTCATTTGAAGAAAAGAAGAAATTTCTTGTACATTCTTTTGAAATTGGAGATTTGGGACTTAAGTAGGTGTTCCCTGAGTTGATATAGTGGGCTAAAGTGATACTTTGTTATTTGATAGTCACTCCCTGCAAGTTTCATCTTAATTTAGATCGCTTAAATCTCTCAGAACGAAAACAGGAAATGGCACACCTCGTCACTTCAAGAAAAGGAAAAATTTCTTACATCCCCTTCTGCACAAAATGTGAAAAGGGTATGAAATAAAGAAATAAAATTAGAAAGCCACGGAATTCAAGCTAGTTCCCAAAAGACCAACTACGAATTATGCAGAAACTTCGTGTCGTACCTGAACCATGATTCGAGAAAAGCACATGACATGTGCATGAATGGCCTGTACACGTGTGTTCGCGTGTGTGTGTCACGTTGTCAGTCGCACATGCGAAAGTGAAAGTTCGAGGCTGATGTACGATATAGATTCCATCGTTCCCATAACATCGAGGCGAGCGTCGAACCAGCCTATAACGCGGACTCTCGAGTGTTTTCTGCGCGGATATACCACCCACTCTCCTAGATCCGATTAATTGATCGTCCCTGTGTACTCGGTTACGTTTACTCGTTCATGTGGTCCCGTTACGAGACTCGTGGCCACGAAAAAACCACGGGAAATTCGGAAATTTTGCCGGAAATTTAGAGACAAATTTAAAGAAATCCGCAACTCTCGCGGATTTATTTATAAAACGGGATTTTATTTTTAATTACTTCATTTTTCCAATAATTTGTCTAAATGCGTTCATCGACGATCAGGTTACCATCCGACTATCGCTGAATTTTTGAAAATTCGCGGTAAAAATTTCTAACAGTGAAAGAGAAAGTATAATTTGGGAAAAGTATGAAATTATTATAATAAAGATACTAAAGAAAACTACATTTTTTTTCTTTGTTTCCAATATTAAGGATATACAAATGACTTCATTTGCCAAATTAATTAATTCTATAAGACAAAATGTCGAGATTTATTTTAATTATAAAGCGACAGGGATAAAAAAATTTGGTCACTGAAATTAAAAAATTTCTAAAGTGGAGTTAATTATTTCGACAATTATAAAATTCATAAAATTTATTATAAATTGCATATTCTTTAATAAACCAAAAAAATAGTAATACGATTAATTGACGAAGGAATCGATTATACGTTTACCGAATGCTAATGCTGAAATTTAATGAAAGTTAATAATGATACGGTAAAATAATTAGTACGACGTATGATATTGCAGATTAAAACTCGAGATTCCAAAGCATATATGCTTTGCTTCTTTGCTTTATTTTTTAAATATTTTGATAATTGATATCTGTTAGTTTTTGCACGCGTGTTAAAATGTTGGCGCTCAATTTATTACTACTTCCATTCACTACTTCCGCGATTCAGTGATTTTCAGACAACTCGTTTGCCACACGTGCAAAACCGGTTTTGCAACTTTGTTTTATCCACGTATGCTCCGAGCGAACTGTATAGTACAATTGCGATTCAGCCTTAAACGGGAAGTTCGTCGTTGAAACACGACGTTACACTTCAACGCTGCAGGACAATCGGAGTTATCCGTTGGCTGAGGATACTTCGGTCTAATTAGGCCACTTACTTCCACAGCTTGTATTACAGAACGTGAAACTATTGGTAACACGGCAAAACATCTCTCGGTTCAACCGGGTACTAATTTATGTTCAGGGCGAAGAGAAAAGGGGTCAGATCGATTCATTAACCCTTCGCTGCTGGAATTTCTCTTGCTCGTGGAAAGAAAATTATGCAATTGCAAATTTTTCAGCAGCAACAAATTACCATTCATAAATTGTACATCATGATTTATGACTTCTGTTCGATTATAATTTACAATTTTCATTTCAATTAATGTATCATTAATAATTCCCACTTGTATTATAAATTGTAATTATAAGATCCTAATTATAATTTATAATTTACATTTCAATCTACGATTTATAATTTATAATGTATGTTATAATACCACGTAACAAATTTCTGCTCTACTATAATTTCATTGCCCACACCGGTGCTTTCTTTATTAAAAAAAATTCTAAGAAAAAAGCAAACTATATTTGATTATATTAGGTTGGTGGAAAAATGATTTCGTTTCTTGTATTTTCGATTTTTGCAGCTTCATATCGGAATAAATTGTAAATGTGGTTGTGTTATGTATCGTTCGAAAGCGTTGACTTCACTCTATATCTTGATAATAAACATTTTGTACGTAGTGATGATTTTTATGACGTTTTATTTAGGTTATTTAATTAGAGATGGAAAAGAAGCAAAACGAAATTATTTCTCGACTAATCTAACATATTTTTATAATCGCGAAAATTTGCAAACCATATTGATTATTGTATAATTGATTTCACAGCAATTATACAATAACGTAATGAAAAAAAAAAAGAAAAAATAGACAATTGCTAAATAATTAGAATAATATTTAATATTCGTATTTTGTTCTGTTTCTAAGAAGAAAGAATGTGTTTAATTATACTTTTCCATTTTGACGACGATTCTATAATTATTACAACTATGAATAATCGATTATTAAATAAATGTAATTGTTAACGCTAAACCTATCATGATCTAAATGAACAATTTAAAATTTTCCTTAAAAATTCCGCGATAATAACTCAACCTTATCGCTTTGATTATTTGTTTTCACGATTTTTCATCCGATATGCATGTAAATTAATTTTTCATTTTCCTTTTCGCATTTTTTTAAAGAATTTTCTTTTATTTCTTCATCTATCGGTCATCATTTGACTGGTTGTGGTAGATCTAGTATTAAATAAATAATTGTTAAATAATAAAATAAATTGTTTTTATTAATTGATTTTTCTGAATTTTTAACTGAATTTCAATTAAAAATTGCTATTTTTAATAAATTGTTATTTTCGTTATTATCTGAATAATTTTCAAGTGCTAACAGAACAATTCTCAGTTTAAAAATTTTTTATTATAATAAGTAATATGCATTCTTTAAATCAGTTTACTCTCTTCCACTCTGTCAAATCACCCTATGTGAATCACCATTGTCATTCTTGTACTAACTGAAAAGACACAGGGCATTGAATGACACGCGACAATGAGACGAGTCCGTGAATCTCTCAAGACCGAGTCCTACTTACGATAAAAAGTCCAAGTAATCGAGTTTTCGCAGTCATCACGGGACGAAGAGCAGGAGAAAGTTAATTCGCGTGGATTAAACGGCGCAAATGAAGCATACGGCTGCAACGAGTCACGTAAGAACCGTGCACGGGACATCACACTTTTTTCCCCGTGGAAACTACTTTCTCAGAAGTTTCGAGCCGCCATTCCGCTCGGCAGGTCATGTAAATACGGTTTCCTGTCTCCGGCCCGATAAGAAATTTCTGTCCAATTATAGAATCCAGTTTGCGACGAACTTCGTCCTCGAATTGACGTCAAGTACAACTGGGTGTAATTAGAATTTTCCTGATTAGACCATTAATCCTTTTTTCCCTTCATCTCACATTCTTCCTGTGGAATGCATGTATAATATTTTGGTTAATTTTTGTATCACTCTTTTTTAAATATTTAATCATTTTTTGGAGCGATGGTGTAGATATAGTCTTCCCATTAATCTTTGTATCCCTTTTCCTTAATATCCAACAACTTTTTTGGAAAAATAGCGCAAGCATAATTTTTTAATTAGTATTAGTATTAAGTTTTACAATCTCTTTCTTCATACTAATTTTTTTATTCAGTGGTGGCACGGATGTAATTTTTTAAATAATTTTTGCACCCCATTTTCTCAATGAAAATACGAGTATAATATTTTTAAACGATGATCTTTAAAGCGATGAAAAATTGATTTTTAGTTATACATCGGGTGACAAGGATAACAATTGCAAATTTCGAAGTTTGAGTATATTGTTATGTGAAATTGGAAATTATTTGCTCACACTTCACTTGTCTTTTTCCTCGAGATATTGCGATAAAGGTGGACCATAAATTGAGACAAATACACCGGCTTGGAGATAAGCCCCGCGAAGTTGGAGGAAAAGGGTGATTCTCCAGGTGGATAAGACAAAACGTATGGCAAGAGCCAGGGAAAAGGAGACTGGACGTCGACGTAGAAAAGCTGAAATAGTCCTTCAGAGAGAACATTTAGCTCACGGTGATCTCACATTAGCCTGAAATATTTGATATCTCTTAATTCCTCCTTTGCCGAATATTTATTTAAATATTCAGCAATTTGGACTTTGAAGATATTAATTTACAATTTTTTAAAATGAATTTTATTCGCAGATCAGCGTAATTCAGAAGGGTGTATTTAAATTAGATGTAATGTCTAATATCTGGTATAATATTTTTTGATTCTAAGGTGTTAGTAAGTAACATTTTAAATTAGATGTAATGTCTAATATCTGGTATAATATTTTTTGATTCTAAGGTGTTAGTAAGTTCTATCACTTCGTGATTGCAGTTCTATTATCGACGATCAACATGCATAGCGTGTCACTGTTCAGGCTGTGACACTAAATCATTATCGAAAGTGAAATGGTGAAACTTTAGAAAAGCATCAACAATGCAGTTCCCTGTCATGACAATAAACATAGTATGACACTTTGGTATTCATAGTATTCCTCATACATACTGAATCAGATATAGTCCAATACATTTTCTTTAACCTTTAAGATCAGAATCAATTTCTAAAAAGAGGACAAGGCGACTATTATAAGTACAAAATGAAAGTCTAAAATATTTGACAACAGAAGTTATGCATAAATAAAATTGGTAAATATTTTCCAAACACTGGAGATCTTCAAGGCTTAATCCTCGAAAAATGGATAGCATTAGGTAGAGCGACTATCATACAGGCAAGAACTCTTCCATAGTCGGAAGCCTAATTTGACAAATTTGACAAGAGCTAAAATATGTCACCAAAAATCCACGAATATTCTTTTATCTTTATTCATACTTATAATAAAATATAAATAAAATTCCCAAGTTTACCCAGAATCTCAAAGACCGGATTCAATCCTCCAAAAAGGAGCATAAGAGCGACCATAATACACGCGAGGACTACTCATAATCGGAAGCCTAATTTGACAAACCTGCCAAAATCAAAAATATTCAAAATATCACAAAAATTCACGAATCCTCTTTTATCTCTATCCATACTTAAAAATAAAATTCCCAAATTTCGCCGAATCTCAAATATCGGACTGAACCGTCGGAAAAAGGCGAGCAAGGGCGTCCATCATAAATGCAAGAATTCTCAAGCGGAAGGAGGCCGAAGACGGCAACCGCTAATCGGATTTCCGTGCCCGTGATTTCCGAATTCGCGCGAATGAATTAGTAACGAACTTATACGCGCCGAGTGGGGCGGCAAAGAGGCTTAACCCAGACAAATTCAAGAATGGAGCAACAGGTTACAGAGCCGCTTCTCCGGAGAGAAATGCCCGACCTACACGTACACCTACTCCACCCCTGTCGTGGTCGTTTTGGTCGTCGCCGTCGTCGTCGGCGTCGTCGGGGTCCCCCTGTATTTGTTTCGTATACCGTGGCACGGCCCGACCTTCGTTCCTGACAGACCAACATAATGGAGGCCGGGAGAGAAAGAAAGAGAGAGAGAGACTAAGAAAGGATCGCAGAATCGGCTGTTTTCTCATTCATACGCCCCGGAAGATGTATGAACGATTCAAAAACGGCGTCGTTCACCTCTCCATGTAAATTTCTCGCCACTTTCCTCCTTTTGTATCCAGCATCTATCGATTTGTAGCTGTCAGATGCTGGAAATGAGAGACGGAGCTCGAGGGTGGCACTTCCGAGAGAAAGTAGAGGACAGTTTGAGCGTGAAGGGGTGAAATATTAGCCAGGGTATTTTTTCTCATGCTTTGCTCAATTTTTAGCTAATTTATCGGATTAGTATCTGGTGTTGAGTATAAATTGACACCTATTTTCACTATTACAACTCAATTATAACTGACCTATGCCCAATCTCCCTGATTTGTTCTTTCTATTTTCATACATTACATGGCATACACAATTTACACAACACCTCAATCATTACACGCATACTCATTTGTCACGATAACCTGAATTCGTTAGATATTGGCATCCCATGTATACTTATCCCACTTATCTCTTCCTTACAGACTTCGCTCCTTTATTATGTCAACACGTATATATATTCAAAATCTATGTTATAAATTTTATATAAATTCAAAATCTATGTTACAAATTTTCTATGTTATATATTTATAAATTATTTAGCTCAAGAAATTATTTATAGAAGATGGGGGATTCCGCAATTTGTATTATATAATATACATACTAATATAACAGTATATCGAATTTTCTATGGTTAGAAAGTAAAGTAAAGCTAGGTTTACCGTGGTGTGATTGATAATAATGTGCGCAATGCGTTAGGAATTTTAATTTCAACATTCAATTGCAAATAAACATTCTTTCGTTCCAATGCATATTTATTTTCAGAATCAATATTATGGATATAACTATAGCTCACCTATCTTCTTATTTCTTCTTCTATTTTACCTATTTCTAAGTCTACTATGGATAAAATAAACTCTCATGATACCAGGCCATCTCTCTTTTCTAAATACAGCAACGTCCGCTTAAATGTCCACACCTGGTCCCGGCCCTATGTCCACATGCGTGGACATTTAAGCGGAGTCCCTATACCAGGAACTATCACACGTAAACAAGCAAGAATGAAAAATGGTACATCACTCAAATTCCGTTCTATTCTTCACCTACACATCGAGGATCACCTCGGACGCGGAATTTCACAAAATGGCGGTGATGACTGCTGGACATTCACCTGGACAACCCTTAAAAATTCGGAAATTCTGTCAGACAATCCTCAAACCAGTTTCACTGGACGAGCCCTGGTGAATTAACAGGCCCCTGTTCCCCGAATGAGTCAATTTAACGTTATTTACGAAAATGCAGCCATCGTCTCGTCGAATCGCATTTAGACACGCGCGAAATTCGCCGTTCGCGATTCAATATAGCCGGCTCGATACAGCTCCTCCAACCCCCAACGCCATCGCCAGCACCCCCCCGCCAACATTTGTTCTACATATTATTTCTGACAATTATTTCATTAAAACTCGTTCAAATAATTACTCAACGGGAACGCAAATTCCAGCCGGCTTCCAATGGATCCGGCCTCGCACGAAATGGACCGGGGCCGCAATATCGCAGCAGCAGCAGCAGCAGCAGCAGCGGGGATTTTTGTTTGAAAAACCCATTAAATCGAATTTCGCGCTGCGCTCATAACAGCCCTGTACTCGCCGCGTGAAAATTACGTTCATTTGTCTTGATCGCGGCTAAAAAATAACCACGATCAGCGAGCCCGCGTCCATTTGCTCGAGAAATTGGATAACGGTGGCTCGCTTTGCTTCCTGCTTCTCTCGTTACACGTCTTCGAGAGAACGGGGTGTTGAATGCTGCGTGATTGTTGGCAGCTTCAAAATTGTAAGATTAATATGGTTAATCAGAATGAGATATTCAATTGACGAAAGAAATAAATAAATCAAGAAAGAAAGGAAGAATTGACAGTTTGATTTTGACATGTCATTGGATTCTTTTGGCACGTGCTTCGTGTGTGGCAGTCATCGGATGTCAATGGGAGCTTGATTGAATAAGTAGTTGGTCATTCAAGAATTTTTGGTGCATGTTATTTCTTCGTTTAAAACGGTTCATTATTCGAGTGCTGTTTTTTCTTTGATTGAATACGAATTGATATAATTACGTGTTGATTTATCATGTGTGGGTTGAACAATGTTTAACGAATTTTGGTCGAAATTTGGAGAAGCGAATAATTATCGTGCAAATGCGATACTAATGACCCAGATTTATATCGTCAATTTAACTTTTTATCATTGAAAAGATTTGCTTTTTATTATTCGAACACTATTATTCCGTTAATCGATTTTAATCTGTCGTTTATGTTTAAGTATGTATGAGGTATATGCTTTATAGATTAATTTTGAGGAACTGGGTATTTATATTGTGGAATTGTTTGAATAATTAATTAGAGGATACGACTTTCTATTTTTCATTTATGATTTTCTCAATTCTGTATTTTGTAATAATTATCACGTGCGTTTTATTGGTACGTAGAGAACGTTGAAGGTGCTAAACGAAGATAATCTATTGTAGATATAATAATTTAGATAATATTAATTGTCAGATACTTTAGAAGATGAGTCAATTATTTACAATTTTCTTAGTAACCGAATTAATAACAGAATTAATCAATTTTAATCTAGAAGATATTTAGCTCTTCCAAGAAGATGGTGGCAGAAATAGGGGTTGCAGAATTCTTTTCCCACGTTATTTTTTCGCGTTCCAAAAATAAAATCGTAAAACTCTTACAGTTTATTATTTTTCGTACCTTAACAAACTCCTGTGAGATGGCGAGCATGCGTGTGGATGTATGAAGTATGAATAGCGCCAGTAAACCATGTTCAGAGTGAAGTGTTTGACACTGTGCAGAAGGAGCATGCGTGCAAGCGAGTATTTACTTCTTGTGTTTCCGTGAAAAGTAGGAATGAACGTTTTCCGAGATATAGGAGTATGTGAATGTGCATGTAAGGGTTCCAAGAACGAATAAAAACGAACGCAGGGTACGAAAAAGATAGTTAGTTGACAGTCAGTCTGAGCCAGGGATGAATTTTGTGGATAGAAATGGACACCGATATCTTCTACGTTTTTTAACAGTTAACACATTAATATATCTAGATAAAAATATTTAAATAATGAAAACAATTGGCAGTAACCTATTTTAAACAAGAAAATTGATTGACACTTTCTAGAAAATTCTTCTTTCTCTCTCACTCTTATTAACACATCTAAGCTTCCTTCACTTTTTAATTTACACTCGACATCAGGACCACTTGATCGCTAGAAGGAGTCAAAAACTGACAGATCACAGGCATCCTAACCCAAGATTCGCAAGTTTTGTGTCAGAGTCAGAGTAGCATAGCACATCCCGTGATATTCAGAGTAAACTTTCATAATCGCTAATCTGTATTTATAATAATCATAGTCTTCACAATCTTCACGAAACCTACGTCTCGGCTTCACGACAATTATCCTCACAAATCATCTTTAAGCTTCCTCGAATTTTTAATTTATACTCGACATCAGGACCACTTGATCGCTAGAAGGAGTCAAAAATTGACAGCTCAGAGGCATCGAAATCCGGCCTCGAGCACGTCAAACCTTTCCTTCTTTCATGATCATCTGAAGAACACGAAGAAATCTCTGTCACCGCCAGTCCAACCGGTATTTCCTTCCTCAACTGATCGCGGAGGGATTGCGAAACGCTGGTGCGTCGGCTGTAAAGAAATTTCATTAAGCCGCGCGAATAACGCGGATTCCATCCGACAAAGGCGACACACGCCCAACGCGCGATTTCGCAACGGTTGCGAACGAACGGGGATTCCACGTCGTACGATTCCACGTTTCTCTGCTTCTGTCACTTCACGTGCTTGGCAGATGTGTTAACCGTGCGTTCCTCTGCTCCCTCGTTCCGTTCTTCCGCGTGGAGGAAACGAGGAAAGGCGTCGGCCAGGCGAAGAGTTATGGCCAAGAGTGCTCGAGCCGATGGTGTAAAAGATTCCTGGGACAATTGTAACGTCGCCGAGCCCCTTTCGAACGAATATTGCGACACCAGAGGTACTCTCTGGCGTTGATCAGCCTCGCGGAGAGAACCGATGGATGGTGCCATGTATGGCGAAGATCGAGCAGACCTTCCACTCGCGCCAAATTTTCTGACCATCATTCTCGCCTGTGCCTCGCTTGATTTATTCCACTTCTCTCGTTTTGGTACCAGTTCCCTCGTTATTTACGGCGTGCATCGAGTCTGCACACCTTTGGCAGGCCCTGAAGATTTTAGGTCAAGTTTCTCGCTGGAATTTTATGTGATTTATTCCAGACCCTTTCGCCAGTTTTGGATTTCTTTTATTTTCCATTATTTACGACTTTCCACGGGTTTACCAGGTCTCTTATTGTGCTTTGCGTGATTTATTTATTTATTTTTTGCATTACTTGCGGTGAAGATTGAGTACACATTTGGGTGGTCTTGCAGTTCTTATTTTCAAGTCCCTTGTTCGAATTTTATGGGGTTTGTGGGTTCCTTGAGTTCCATTTGTACAATAGTATTTATAGTAAAGGTTGAGCGAATCTCGGAGACGTTCAAGAATTTTTAGGTTACGTTCCTCATTGTATTTCAGCTGATTTTTCCGAGTTGCTTTATTTTGTGTTATTTACGGCTGTTGGTAAGTCCAGGAATATTTTCACGATGTTTACCGTTTATATTTCACGCGATTTATTTGAATTCTTTCTTTTTTGTATTATTTATGACGAAGGTTGAGTGGGTTTTTGATAAGTTTAAGAATTTTCAGGTTATGTTTCTCGTCGTATCTCATCTGATTCTTTCGAGTTGTTTTAGTTTAGATTATTTATGACTTTCGGAAGGTTCACAAATTAATCTCATCACCATCGTCAATTCTAACCCAGCCCTAATCACGATCCTTCTCCGGAGGAGAAGACACGTCCGCTGCGAGATGAAATATAAAAATTTCCCCGACGAGTTCTGCTGACCTTCGACCCCACGCAGCAGAGAACGAGGAGTTATCAGGATTAACGACACGACGTGCACGGAACCTTGAGATGTTCGATGCTTCCTAGCAGACGTCCAGAGACATAACAGCAAGGTAGCGGAGGATCTCGCGGCAAAAGAACGAAGAAGAGCGGAAAAGAATTTTCGCGTGGCCGTTCTAGAGTCCAGGTTGGATGTCTACGTCCACCATAATAACTGGCGTGGAGCAAAATCGATAAAGACAAATAACCTGCCGGATTGCAGGCGTACAACCGATAACATTCTTCACCGTCTCTGCCCTCCTTAATGGACCGAGGAAGTTATAATACGGGTAATAATTGGCCGGGTAATCGATTGTTTCGATTAAACTCGCCCTTCGAACGGAATCAATTTTTACAACGTGGACCATCTCGCCACCTGTGTCGTTATAAATTGCTCGATTATTCCTGAGGAAATTACGCTGCTGCTTCTGCCGCGATGCATCGAATAAATCATCCTGCCAACTCTGTTAGAGGTGCCCTGAGTTTCCATTGTTTCTTTCACTCTTTGTTTTCTGGGAAAGATTTTACACCGTTTTCGACTCTCTGAAAATTGTCAAAGGTGACAACTTTTTCCAATATTTTCGTAGGAAATATCGTATCAGTGTTGTTGACATCATCTTCTCCTGTCATATCAAATTTAATCTATAATTATAGGATTTTTGGTTTCTAATTACTTGAAATGTTTTTAAAATCACAGACTGTGATATTATTTCGTCGAATATTATAGTTAAAATAATTAATCTCTGGAATTCATATTCGATATTTTATTGTAATTATTATAATTTATAAAAGATATTTTATTCTAATTATTGTGGTTAGTAAAACACATTTTATTGTAATTATTATAGCTCGTGGTTATATATAGAACCTATTCTAAAATGTTACGTAAAATTTCATTCTATTTTTGTATTTTATTAATCAACAATGTAGTCATGTTGAAATATATTTGGAAAATTATATTAGAACACAAAAGACTATGTTTTAGGTAGCAAAACTAAGAAAGATTGTGTGATTTGATATAGTGTGAGATGAGGTAAGTCGATGGTGGAAGAGTTCTAGATTCTGACTATTACTCCACGTACACATCTTTCGCGTAATTCTAATAATCTTATCTTGTATAATAAGTTACATAATTTCTTTTACATCCTCTTTCACTCGGTTCGAACGATCCATGCCGATATTCTCAGGACTCGATCGTGACGATCTAAAACCTTGGAAATCCTCAACTGTACCTCACCATTTCATTTCACTGCAATACCTGCAACTGTTACCCTAAATTCCCTAAATTTCCAAATCAAAATATTCGTACGTATTCCATTTCGTCAAAAAATTTAAACAATTTTGCCTATCATGTTTTAATAATTAAAAATTTAAGTTATTTCACAGACATTTCAGCTGAATCAAAAAATAACGTAGTCCCTTAAAGATTTATCAAAATTTGGAATAGAATTTAAAAAATTTCGCGATTAATTTTCGCAATTATTTTTGCAAATGATTCAATAATTTTTATTGATTAATCAGTCCTAAATTTTGGAAAGCTATGTAAGATAACGTTAAAATGTTTCAAATTAATCTTGGATCTCGTGACCGAATAAATTCTTCAGCATCCGCTCGGTTCGATCGATTGTATAACGGGTGTCCTAAAAGTACGCGGAACCAGCGACACAGGGAACAGGAGAGCGTTTCAGTTCCGGCACTTCTATCGCAAGATAGACACTCCGGATAAGAGAGGAATTTAATTGAAAGCCATTGTTTCCGCGTTGCCTCTTCCTCGTTTTACTGGAAAGCTCCGTATTAACAATCAGTCGCAATTAACTGTTATTACGTCACTGTCGGGGTTTAAGGCCTGAACAGGGAAATACACGAATGGCTGCAACACTTTTCCTCCAATCCGCGATCATCTTCCTGCGCGTAATGCAGTCCATGCATCGTGATTAATTGCGATCCCCGTGATTAATCGATCCTGATACACGATCCAACGTAATATCGAGTGTGTGAACCTTGAAAAATGTAACCAACTCCGGATTTTTAATTTCTTTTTACCTTGACATTGTTCGTATTTTATTGATTTATTAATTTTTCGGATTTTCGGTATTTTTGATGATTTTCTATTTTTGATTTTATGAGTGTATCTTTGAACTGTGCTTGTTCTTTTCATCTCGTTGAGTTTGTTTGTTGGAGATTTATTTTATTATCTTGTTCGAATTTGTTATTAATCGAAGCTTAGGATAAACTGAAATTTAATTGGCCTCTATAAATGATAGTTTTGTTATAATATAATTAATTATGTACAGGAAGGTAAATATCTTACGATGACAAATTTCTACCCTGTCAGTCTTTAAATGGAGTTTTTGATTTTAATCAAAATTATACATTTTTTCATTATTTTAATATTTATCAAAGTTCAAAATTTTATGGAGAAATATTTATAGAAATCAGTTGAATAATAGTCAAATGGATTTTTATAAGATCTAATTTTTTGAAGAAACACGTTAGGAAGAAGAAATGGAATTTTCAATTGTTTTTGACTGGAGATGCAGATGGATGCGTGTTGTGCTTGACTTTGACAGACAGGCAACTGCAAAGGGCGTCGCGACGTCACCAGGAGGCATCTCCGAAAATTCATAAAACTTTACTGGATTGAATTTCTTCGCTTAGCTGAATTTCAGTAAGATCTGCATGACAATGCGTGGATAAAGAATACGTAAAAATTGAAGAGAAGGAAACAATCTTTATTTAGTTACATATATTGTTACTTGTTACGGTTTGCCCAAGTGGTAGCTTAGGTGACAATGAGTGTCTAGACATCAAGGGATGCTGACAATAAGGACATAAAACAGTCTTCCACTTGACCTGGGACATTGTGGTCCTAGGACCGCAACACTGGTACTTGTAAAATTTCAGAGCCTTCACATTTAGATACACAATCTGTCCTAAACAAAAGGATGAACGGAATACCGGAAACGGTATTTCAAGGATTAACATATAACGCGTATTAAAAAGCAGAGAATTGGAAGGAATTTTAAAATTCCTGTACAATATCATCGCGAATAGAATAGGAGCATAGTGATCAATCAAAATTAAACCCCATTTTTCGGTATTTAATCACAGCACAAGGGGTTGAATCGCACCTAAACCCTCGTACACGACACGGCCAGTCAAACCCACCCTCGACGCACACACTCGAAGATAAATAACTTTTATTTGTCACAATATGATCAAGTCTCCATAAAGCAGCGAGAGAGCTCATAAGCACCGCGAATCCTTGAGCCGTCGTCTGGCCAGGCCGCAATTATAACAACCGATTGCGTTGCTTGGTGGCCGTAAACGGGAAGCTCCTCGAAATATAACATCTGGAAGCGAGGGAAAGCCGGCGTGGGAAGGGTTAATCGCGGCAGTTAGCTTTAATTGTCCGCGACGGGGAGGAAAAACAAGCGGTCGTAAAGCGACTCGCGAAAGACGACTCGAAGGCTGAAAACACGCCTAACAGCGTCCTGTTCATTGTGCTCGGGGAAGTCGGTGTACACCCGTGTGTCCGGTGTCCCGTGTCGCTTCCCATGAGGAATCTCTTGGCCACTCGGCGAAGTATAAATATGGCGTTAACGCGAGAAACCAGTCGAAGCTGCTCGATGTTATGCCATCGTTCGGGTCGCAATCGACTGTCCCGTGGTGCTGATAGGTGCAGTAGGGTCATTTGTCTTGGCTGTTTCTTCGTGTCCTGGATAGAACTCGTTTCGTTCCTTTTTTCCTTTTTCTCCTTCTTTTTTCCTTCCTCTATGTCCTGTTTTTGCGGCTGATCGCTCGGTGCACCGTGTTTCGGTCAGTAATCTCTGCGAGATAAGGTTGTTGGGGATTTGAGGTTAGGGTGATGCGTGTACGGTCGAAAAATTTGCGAAAGAGTATCGTGCAAACGATACGACACACGTAGTAAGATGAACATTCCAAGATTGTATCGGAAAAAATTAGAAAATGATTCAACGACGTCTATTATATTCACGATAAACGTCTACTGTAGATATGAGCCGTGGTGGCGCTAGTGAGTTAAGCGCGAAATCGCCGAAACGCGTACTCGACTAAAGGATGTTAAAAATAAAAAAGAATTTCGTTTGTTTTCTGTAGTTTTCGTTACTACCTTCTGTAAAATAAGATTGACAGAGATTTGAGAATGAAGTTTTCTTTATAATTGATCGGTTAGTATATTGTTCTTGTTGGTCCTTCTTATGGGACAAGATTGTGGGAGATTTAGGTGTCACGAAGTATGGGAATGAGAGAAGAGGTTGATTAGCCTGTTGAAGGGTTAAATGCTGAGGTTTTAATGAGGGTTATGGAGGGATTATGAAATTGGTTGGTTAATGAAAATGGAGGATAAGAGGTTGCTGGTGCTCCAATTATTGTGTACCCGAATGGAGATGGATTTAATAAAAGCGTAAAAAATAAAGGGAAATAAAACAATTATATGAAACATTGACCAGTTAATCTGTCGCGTATTATGGCATTAGTTAACCGAAACAGCTTCGCTTTTGAAAGATAGGAAAATCAATTATAAAGTTAAGGTTTAACGAGATAACGAAAATGGGGATTAAACGAAGGCAAGAAAAGTTAGTGAACAATGTTTTAACTTTGCATCAAGCTTCTGTGGCCTAGGTGGAACCTCTTCAACGAGAAGCTCTTAATCTCGAAACAAAAATACAGTTTCAATATCGTCGACTTATATTCACTTTCGTCGATACACTTTAATTTTACCCAACTGCTCCATCCATTAACCAAATCACACTAGATTCCCACGTCTCCCAAAAATTCCACCGAGCATGTAAAGATATACGACTAGCAGTGAACAAACCATCCATTGGATAGATGTTCGAAGTGCAAAGCCCAAGCTCGCCTTTGACTCGAAAAGCATAGCAACGAATCTGAATTTCGGGGAGGAACAAAGCGTCCGAAGACACGGAAAACTGCAACACGTTTGGGTAACGTAGGAAAATAAGCAATGAAATATTCAAAGCAAATATTAACGCGACAGAGCGAGCCAGGCTCTCCTAGAGAGCCTTGTATCTCTACGCTTTCGTTACGAATTCCTCTTCGCCATTCAACGGCCGGGAATCTTTCCCGTTCCACGCGCGAATGAATAAATGATTAAACGCTAAACGCGTTCTGTTCGCTCCAGAAAACGTTCAGGTGGTTCCAAAGTAATCCGAAACGCGATAAAACATGTATCGAAGCCAGCACCGGCGGCGGCCACCGCTGTTGCTTCAGCTATAAAGCGCTCGAATTGCAAGGAAGCGCTAACAAATCCTGAGTAAACACGTCCGCACGATGCGTTTCCGAGTAATATGCTCGTTATTAAACGTCTCCTGGACCGACGGAACGAACGGAACCGGACCGGGCGGCCGCCATTGCGAAAACGAGTGTAATAGACGAGAACGGTTATGATGTACGGTAATATCGGCCTTTTTACACTTATTTCTCGATCAAAATGCAATCTTGGGGATAACGAGCTCGCAGATTCTTGGGTGGAATGGGTTTTGACGCTTTTCCCGTTTTATCCCTCTCTGAATACGGTTATTTTTTAATTTAGATTCGTTTGCAGTTGAGGTTATGTTGCTTTCGATCCGTTCTATAAGCGAAATTTTGCATTTCTCTGGAAGAATACTACGATTATTATATCACAAAATAATATCGAAGATGTAATAAAAGATTTAAAGCAAAATTACTGGCTTTTCTGAAGTCGACGTTTCAAACATTATGCAGAGAATAATATCGAAAATATATCGAAGTATTGCAAACATTTTTCGAGTTAATATTCTAAAAATAATGCAGAGAATTCTTCCGAAATAATATCGAAAACGTAACAAAGAAATTTTTAACAAAAGCTGTTAATTTTTTAAAAGTCAGTGTCGTGAAAATTATGCAAAGAATTAAGAAGCTTCGAGGATTATAATATGCAGAAGGCAGATTTGAAATTCTTCTTTCAACTCTTCCTGTATCGACAGGGATCATCTCAATTCTCATTTTAAAATTCCCAATTCTTCTTTTTTTACATTTTCCCCATAAAAACAAGGCACGACATGCGCGAAACGAGTGTTTGTCGTGTTTCCTGAATCGGAGGGCACACCCGCGAAAGTTTCACGAGACAATTAAGAAAGACGCAGTTAGACTACATTCATGGCGTCTTCTTCGAGAACGTACAGGCTGCTTCCGGTTTTAACGGACAAACTTTGCGAACGCGTGTCTCTAGCCAAAATCAGAGAAATGCCGGTGAGAACCGAGATTTCTCGCTAATACCTCGCGAAGTTCATCGATGTTGCAACCAGTAATATCACAATCTACATAAATACCTAACTTCGTAAATGAATTAATTCCGTATTCGGTAAATTGACCCGAAATTAATCCCTTTCAAGATTCCCGAATATTCGTCGATTTACCAACTTTACCGTGAAATTCAATTATCACATTTAATTCCCGGTTGATTAAAAATCGAACTGCAGTTTATAAAAATGTCACTTTGATGTTTAATAAACTGGGAATGAAATTTCTGCGACGGGTAATAAACGTCGATTAAAAAGTGTAATAGTTGTTTGCCAGGAATTTAATAATGCTCCGAAATTAATTCGCACTAATAAAATTCGTCATGCGGAAGTTAATCGTTACACGGTTAACGAAGTTGGCGAATTTAAACTTTGCACCAGCGTGTAGATTGTAACAGCGTGTTCCATATTAAATATTCGCGGTTTCAGCGGAAAATTAATAGCAGCTGTAAAATCGCGTTACTTCCCGCAGAGAAGACTCTATTTCATAGAAAATACACCGAGACATTCGAAAGTTTCTTTCAAGATTAAAGGAAAATATTACTAACGGCCCTGGAAATGAAATCCATCGGACACCAGGGGGATCGTAAAAACACCAACGCGCCATTTCCTGTTTATATTAATTTATCTTTCCATTACAGTAGCACAGTTTAACGAGAGTAAAAGGTAAAAATTTCCTTTATACACTGGCGAACTGTATCTTCAATCTGCATGAACCCTCTTCCTTCGGTTCTGATCTGATTTTTAAACATGGCGCGCGAGGACGATAATTCCAGATTTATTATAATTGCGAATATATCGTCTAACGATTGTATCGTTATAAAAATTAGTAATTATATCAATTCATTTTTTCCAGTATAGTGATACAGCATCTTCATATTTAAGTGGATTAATTTTCACACGTACGTCACCAAAATTATAATTCTGAAGTCATTATAATTGCTAATATACCTATATCTCAGTCTTTATATAATTAGGCGAAATTAGTAATTGTGATTGTTCATTGCAGTAGCATAATTTAATGAGAATAAAATGTATCAATTTCTTTCGTATAATGACGAATTTTATCTTCCATCTTCGTGATACAATTGAACCGATTTTCGTATATAAGACACGAAGATGGTAATTTAAAAATTATTATAATTGCGAATATACCTACATTAGGTAAAAAAAAATTATAATTAGGTAAATAAAATTATAATTAGGTGAATATTAGATAAATAAAAAAATATACCTATATTAGGCAAAATTAGTAGTTATATTAATCTATTTCTTCATTACAGTGATATAGCATAATCGAAATATAGTATAAAAATATTATTTTCAATTTGTTTAATCTTTTTTAATTAAATTGAACTGATTTTTGTATATAAAATACGAAGATGATATGATTTCGAAATTATTGTGGTAGTGTTGTCATAGAATGTGTGGTATGAGTGTGAGGAATGTTTGTGTGGAAGAATGTGTGTGTGACGAGTATGACAGAGAGTCGCGAAAATCAGTAGGTGAATGACAGTCATTACAAATAGACGTTGTGTGTGAAAGAGTCCTCGAGAGATTATATCACAGTTAGAAGTGAATTTATTTTACGAGATTTAGTTATAATTTATGTTGCGCTGTTATTGTGTTAAATAAATCTTCTTATTAGTTTATCCATTTACTCGCAATTATTATTACGAATATATAATTACGAAAATATTCGTCAGCAGTTAAGTATAATAAGATGAAATCGCTAAGAAGAAAAGGATCTATCATCTTTCCTTCTTCTTTTTCAACGCCTCTTCTTTTCCTTCTTCTAATTTTCTCGCTGGAAATCTCGAAGCACAAAGTTTACTTAGTGCGATAACTCATGGTTGTTTAGTGCCTAGCATTGCAAAATATTACAGTAATTATTTTAATATCGTTCTGCAGCGAGACTCTAACGATGAAGAATCGCCTGTAAAATTACGATAAGTAATGAAGCCCGGAGAAGAGGGAACTGAATTTATGCAGAAATAAAGATCTATCTTAGAGAAAGGAAAATTAATTCGAACGAGTATGAATTTTAATTCCGTCGTTCGGTCGGACGCTTTTAAGTCACGATTTCACGGATTCAGATGCGTTCTCATCGTAAAATCTCCTCTGCCGTTCAGACGAATTCATAGTACGAGAAAAGAAATTATTATCGGGAATTTTTAGACGACTGATAAATCGTTCGTACTTGAAATACTGTCTGATTTAATACCTTTTTTATTGTTCAATCTGCATCTCGAATAAAACTTATCTTTCAGATATTGTCCTCTTTTATCAAATTTCTCGTGTCGAAATTTTTTCCCGTTTTAAATAAAATTATTTTAGAAATATTTAAATAGGAATAGAATCGAAACACCTTTCCCCTTGAATTTTCTTTCTCCGGTTATTAAAAATTGGCATCGTTGATAGAAATTATTATTAATTCACGTAAATTATATTACTATTTAATAACACCGTGGATTTTTAATTGCTCAATCGCAAGAAGAACTAGTAGAATTTTCTAAATAATATTTAAAATAAATTAACCAAACTCTTGTTCTATTACCTATCCATACATCGTTATTTAAATATTACACCAGTTCAAATATCAATCGATAATTTAGGAGCCACAAAAGCACCTAATTCTGTATTAAACTTTCAGCAATTTAATCAAAAGTAGAGTTTACTATAATACCAATAAATTCCCTAATGAATATCTAAAATAAATTTCTAATTTCACGCATATATATTCCTGTATACATAAAACCACCCTTGATGGTCTCCATATAAAGACAAAGTATATTTCCAAAAAGAAAAATAAAGGCACCTAAATTTTTAGTAACTCGAAATACACTTCGCTAAATTATCCAAAAATTGTTTACCCAGTATCTAAAATAAATTTCCAATAATTTATAATATCAATAAATTCCCTAATGAATATCTAAAATAAATTTCTAATTTCACGCATATATATTTCTGTATACATAAAACCATCCTTGATGGACTCCATATAAAGACAAAGTATATTTCCAAAAAGAAAAATAAAGGCACCTAAATTTTTAGTAACTCGAAATACACTTCGCTAAATTATCCAAAAATTGTTTACCCAGTATCTAAAATAAATTTCCAATAATTTATCATCAAAATTCGCTGTGAATTTTCAAATTCACATAAATCAACCCTATGCAGACGCAACAAATACTTCAGGAAAGCACCCCACGTCGGAGGTAAATTTTCACGCCCTCTTAATAAAATTTTTAACAAATTAATCAATCAACGTACTCACCTAAACGGTTTATTCAGCAGCATGAGGCCGGGGTGTGGTCGTCGAACTATCAGCGTACGATAGCAGCGATAATTACGCGCGGCCGGGCTTAATCACTCGCGCGATTGTTACGGCTGATGATCTTTTTGTCCGCCATGACATTTTAATTGACTCGATGTATCGATTATTATCCCTGTAAGAGCGCGTCCACGCTCGGGGACCCGTCCACGACGACTGACACGCGTAAATTGCTAAATGGAAAAGTTTTGTTGACTATGGCCCACGGTTTCCGGCCGTCGAGCATCGAAAATGCCCTTAGGCTCCGATTTTATGACTGACATTCGTTTACGATCCTCAATGTCAATATTTCCGACGTTTCTGACAACGTTAAGCACTCTCCGTTTTATCCTAGCTATTTTTCATAAATGCAAACCACTTTGGCCAAGCAGTACATGCTTTAAATACGAAGAATGATTTTTTGGAAATTATGAAAAGATGCAGAGGAAATCTGTGTGCTTTTAAAATTAAAATATTTTGCTGTAGTCATTTGCGGAGACTTGGAAATTTATGTGACAATCTTATGGTTAATATAATCAATTCTTGATTTTATTTTATTGGAAAAATTGTATGTTTTTAAAATTAAAACACTTTGCTGTAGTTATTTGCAGAGACTTGGAAATTTATGTGACAATCATATGGTTAATATAATCGATTCTCGATTTTATTTTATTGAAAAAACTGTATATTTCTAAAATTAAAATACTATTCCACAGGTATTTGTGGGGTCTTGGGAATTTATTTATTTATTTTTCTAACTGAGAAGATACTTGCAAATATTGGTAGGATTTGAAAGTAACGTACAATTATATAATTAATATCTAAAATTTAAGTGACTGAAATATGACTATAATACATATACAGGATGTCTCAAAAAGACGTATACACACTTTAATCCCTTATTCACTCTAATTTATTTGTACACTTAATCTGTAATCCATCTAAATATATACTGCTTTATAATCACGCAAAGTGTGTATACATTTTTTTGGCACACCCTGTATTGTTACGTAATATTGCTATCTGTTATAATACTGACATCTCCAATTTATGAACTTAAATTTATATATATTAAATATATTATTTAATTAATATCATATATTTTATACATTAATACGACGTTAAATGTCAGCAGCAGCAATAGCAGAAAATTAAAAATTCAACGGGAGAAAAGGAATCGAATCTTTTCCATAAATCCGATACCATCTTCTCATTTCCCTAATCAAGAAGACAAAGACTCAAGAACCAATCTCCTCCAACGCATAAATAAAAATTTTACTACCCCAATTCCATCCGAATCTGATCACCCATTCGATACCAGGCGAAGTATTCCTCGTTCTCATTTCTCGATCGAAATCAATTGCCTCGCGAACTGCGCGAAAAGTAGCGTCCTCCATTCATCCTCCATAAACCAATTACTAACTAGCGACCTCTATCGAACGGTCTTGCTTCTATCGCAGCGCTATCTGGTGGAGAGCCGGTACTGTAATGGCGGCCAGTGGCGCGCGAATTTGAGAAAGGGAGGCACTTTTAAACGATTATCGAGGTTAGAATGATACATGGAACAAAATGGAGACCGGGAATCGTTTAATTATAACCTAGACATTATTATTAATTGTATTTTAATAAATATAACGAGAAGAACGCGATTATCTGAGGGAAAAGGAACGATACGTGCACAGTGGACTGTTTCTGGCTCGTTCGATGCTCGTATCTATTTCCAGCGCACGTGTATCGACTTATGGTTGCTGTAAAATGCGAAATAACCCGATGAGAACGTGATTAACGCTGGCAAGAGGTGTCGTCTGCGTTGTATTTCGTTAATTTCCGACTATTCGAGAGACGATGGCGCTTTTTCGAAGCAGCGACGCATTGGCGAAATAATTCCGCGCCGACTCGTTAGTTAGGTTAGGTTAAAAGCAGCTGTAAGCGATATACAGCTAGCCGGGCATTAGTTTCATTTCGTTCGCAGCTTGTACGGTAATATTCATGAGCGTGTAATGCAGGTAAATCGTCGAGATTTCGGGTATTGATGTTTTTAATTGACTTTCGCGCCCGCGCGCGGATATTCGGGTACTGGGTGCTTCCTAAAGGCCGAAGCTAGGAATATCCATGTACTTTGAAATTAGTAATTCGATTTTTCGGATTTCGAATTTTATCGTAATTTGAAATTGATAACTCGATTTACTATACATTGAATTTTATTTTACTCTGAAATTAATAATTCAATTTACTACGTTTTAAATTTTATTATATTTTCGAATTAATCGTTTAACTTACTATATCCAGAATTTTATTATATTTTGATGTAATTAGTATCAATTTTTTGGCTATTTCATTCTAGCACTCTTCTAGTAATTGTTTGGATAACGGGGTTTTATTTGGAGATTTTTCTCTATAAAAATGTTGATATTGGGTAATGTTAAGTCTCTGCATTAATTACCTAGTTAAATGCAGAATTTCATGTAAAAGTTTCCATATGCTGTATTAGAAGTCTCACCAAATATTGAATAACGCGATATCTGGCTCTTATGCACACGCGAGTCTTTAGCTCGTATGTCTTGTCCGCGTTAATTGCCTAATGCCCTACGAAAGCTACTGGGTAGATTAAATATATCCAGGTATTTCGATATCTTCGAAAAAATCAAATCTGCAGTAACCTCAGACGCGAGTGCAGCTCGATTAACCTAACTCGCCTTAAGGAAGTAACCGCGTGACCGCATAAGATATCAATTTCGACGAGGCTTTGTATGTTTTAGTGTAACAGAATCAACGAACAGAAACCTGTCTTGAGTATATAACATTGGTAAGAACCTACGTTTGATGCTTTCTGATATAGAAGACTAAGAACTTCGTAGATTTCATACGAAGATCTCAGACTCCTTATGATACCACACCTATGAGATAATGAGAGAGTGAGTCCAGGTCGATGATTGCGATGACTAGTCTTCAAGAATTGCTTGGACGATCAAAAGAATTGTGGAACACACCCTAAACTCTGCCAATCTTTCATCGTTAAGTGGTCACTATAAACCTAGGTCTCTAATCTTGACGCCTAACTTGGCCATAGAGACAATCTCTCATCCTAACAGCATTCAAGATTATTTTTATCAAGTTCAACTAGCTTACATCATTTGAAAATGCAGGCAACTTCGGTATATCTATTCATACCAGTTAATAATCAAAAAAAATGAAGGAATCTCATCATTAAGTATTCATAAACCTAGATAACCTTTTCGAAACCTTTTTAAGCTATTCATAATTAGCCCAAGAGACAATCAAATTATTACATCCACATTCTCACAAATGAACTCTTCCATACCCATCAAACAAGAGATACACATTCAAGATCGATCACAAGATCAGGTCACCAAACTGGACCATGTGAGGAGTATATACATCTAGGTTTAAAATGGGGAACTTCGATCACACAAAGGGAGCAATTCTCAGATCTATACGAAGACTAGATCACCAACCTTCTGATCACTTGACAAATAGATGTAGTCTCAAAATGGGGATCTTCGATCGTTCAAAGGGAACAATGCTCAGATCCATATCCAGACCAAGTCACCGATCTTCTGGTCACTTGACAAGTACATCTAGGCCCAAAATGGGATAATTTTCGATTGTCCAAAGGAAGCAATCCTCAGATCCATATCAGAACCAAGTCATCAACCATCTGATCACTCAAAGAGTACATCTAGGCTCAAAATAGGACAATATTTGATCATCCAAAAGAAGTAATCCTTAAATCCATATCAAGACCAAGTCACCAACCTTCTGATCACTTGACGAGTACATCTAGGCTCAAAATGGGGATCTTCGATCCTCCAAAGATTGCAATCCTCCCAAAGCAATGAAGATCCTCTCTCTAACCCTAAATCTACTCGTCAGGAGATCAGAAGTTCATCGAGATTACGACTCAGCACTCAAAACCCCGACACAAATCGAGCCACCAGCTTCCAACACGCAAGAGACGAAGACGAAACGCTTGCAATGCTTCGAAAGAATAGTAGCAAGCGAAAAAATCGGTCGAACCCTATCCGAGGAAGGCAAACGAACAGCGTCTGAGCTATCGACAAGGTCTCCCTCGTCTCCGCGATTACTGGATGCAGGTTTTATATTCCACGGCCAGGAGGGGGTAGAAATCCCCGGGCCGCGTAATTCGATCCCGGAATAAAATTCCACCCCGTCTCGCAGACCAGGGCTGTTCTGCCGTGGAAAAGAGCGGCTGGCATGCTGCGTAAGCGAAACACGGTCACGTCGAAAAGGTACACGTGCCTTTCGCGTGTTACACCGGAAACACGTAGCCACGCGAAATTCACTGCCGCGCGTGGCAATGCCACCCCCGCAGAAACTACTTGCCGTGGAAAACCACCCCGATGGCTCTGTTTACGCGCACAGCTTTCCTCGCCAGTGTTCCAGGTGACGATGGCGTCACCCTTCCATTCTTCCTTTCTTTCCAAGATTTTTTTCTCCTATGGCCTTTCTCTTTTGGGGGGCAAGGGGTTTTATTTCTAGATGATAAACGACGCAGGAGTCACTCAAAGACCGAAATGATTGACGCCAAATTTCGAATTCTTTTTCATCTTTGTGTTAAATTGCTTGGTCACTTGGTCCTTTGTGTAATATTGAACACGAATTTCTACTTTCTGATTTTGTGACGTTAGTCGATTTTAATTTTACGGTTAACAAATATTTTGCAATTTTTATTACGGTAATTCTTCGAATATTCTCTCACCCTCTTCCACGTCTTCCTCAACTCTTTTCTTGCTAATCGGTAGACTTTATTTTTAGTATTTACACAGAAAATGCAGGGAAAGAAAGGGTAATTGAATTATATCTGGAGTCTTTTAACCCAGATAAGCCTGAATGCCTTCTAGAAGGATATTTTATTTAGAATATTGATCTTTTAAGATTAAACATCTTTACAGCTATATTTACGAATTATGATAAATTCGATAATTGACTTATTCTCACGCAGGGGGTAAGAATTCAACGAGCTGAAAGCAAAGTGCGTTATACGTTGAAAATAAAAATTCAGGCTTATCTGGATTAAATTGGAAGAGGATAAATGACAAATTTTTGCTTTGGAAAAATTATAGAAATGTATATACGTATATCAGAACTTCCTTAATTCTGTCAATTATCTCTCACCCCTTCTTCTAAACCACCCTTACTCTCCTTTTAAGATTTTCTTCAAATTTGATTAGATTAAAGCCTCTCGCCCCAAAATCCAAGCTTCAAAATCAATTCCTCGAATTAGGGTGCTTTCTGTAGAAAAATCAAGCGGTACGTTCAAGTCGGATCGCCAAAATCCGTCAACGAGAAACAATGTGACACAACGCGACCCCCGAGGGCGAATATCGAACAGACATTGCAAGATATCGTGATGGAGGAGGAGTCGAGGGTAGCCGGCTAGGAAGGCTCGATGCGAGTGCTCGTATTACCTTGTCCTAACATCCGTTATGCCGTCTACGATCGCGTATAAAAAGGAAAGCAAGCGGCTGGTTAAATGGGATTCTGTTACGACGCGCGTTTGTCTTTAAGCCGCGTTTATACGGTGTTTTTACGACGAGAAAGAAAAGCAACCGCGATGGTCGTAGAAGTTTCACGAGGACAGCGCCGCCTTCCGAGTTCTATCCCTCTGGCACCCTCTAGAGAACCCTGGAATCGCCGTCCCAAGAATTCCCCAAATACCTAGAGAATTCTAGAACTCTCGAACTCGGTCCCTAGAATTCTCTAAAATGTTAGAGTACTGTAGAAGCTTAAAATCCTCGCCTCTAGAATACTCTAGAAGCCTAGAACTCCCGCCCCTAGAATTTCCTAGAACCCTAGAGTGCTCCAGAACTCTAGAACTCTCACCCCTAGAATTCTCTAGAAGCCTAGAGCACTCTAGAATTCTGGAATGCCTGTCCCTAGAATTTCCTAAAACTTTAGAGTACTCTAGAACTCTAGAATCCTCGTCCCTGGAATTTCCTAGAATCCTAGAGCACTCTAGAATCCTGGCACGCTCGTCCCTAGAATTCCTTAGAAACCTAGAGCACTCTGGAACCCTATAACTCCCATTCCTAGAATTCCCTGGAACTCCACAGCACTCTAGAACCATGAAACCACCATCCCTAAAATTCCCTAGAACTACAGGGCACTCTAGAACCCTGAAACCCCAATTCCAAAAATTCCCTAGAACCGCAGAACAAAAATAAATTGAAAAATAAAGGTCAAAACGTCAATACGAATTTTTTCGATTGCGCCCTTATCTTTAGACACGTATTGTGTGGAAAACGAAAGATTCCTTCTTTTATATCCCATCGGGGATCTCAAAACTACAGTGACAATCGATCAAGAATCGACACTAGTTCCCGATGCCACCAGATGGTGGACACAGAGCCCGGCAAAATTTGAGTGTAGCTGTTGGATCAATTTTTCCAACCTCGACACGTACTCTTCTCAAAACACCTTTCATAATACTCGGTACCCACCCCAACGAAATCGCAACACCCAAACAGAAAAGACCCACCCCACCAAAGACCTCTCTTTCCAGAACTCTCTGTCCAGAAAGCTCGCCGGTTACCCAGTCGATCCCTATCGAGGGTAGCCATGAAATCCTTTTACACCGTCTCGTTTGCCAGCTATCATCCGACAGTAGCGGGAGCAGGCTCGATCTAAGAACCGAGCCTGACTCCTGATCACTGTACCCGGATCGAATCGTCTATCCTTTGTCCAGCCCCGGTTCCGTTCCATCGTTTCGATACCTCTGTACCGTGCGTTCACGTACTCGAACCGTGGATAGAAGAAATTCACCGGTTTCGATTTCACGGTAACGGGCGGGCTCGATTACTCTGCGGAGCTGCTAGGCTACGGGGTGCCAACTGGGCTGGAGATGGGGTGTGTTGCGCACGGAGATCGTCGTGCACGGAAGGAGCTGCATAATTCGGTAGACGATATTAGATCTCATTGTTAGCGGATTCGATAGACACGTATAGAGAGGTTTCGAAGGTGGCCCGTTTCGGCGCACGATCCAGTCGAAGGAGACACAGCGAATCTGTATACTGGGTGACTCTAAACGCTGGAACTACCGAAAGGGTTGCAATGATTTGTCATGGACGTTTCATTCCTGAAATTCCTGAAGTTAGCTTGCGGTTCTTGACGAAATAAAAATTCCCAATTATATTTATAATTAGTTATTTACCACATCATGTCAGCATGATACTGTCATATCCTAATTATTATCCTGTGTATACATCTGATATGTTTAGCTACTTGTTATATGATAGATCGATTGTTTTAGTCTGTTCATGGTTCAGGTTTGAGGATTTAGGTGAGTTCCAATAGTCCCATAATATTATGGATTTTTTTTTTTTTTGGTATGGGAATTGAATATGACAATTGTATTTGTATGGGAATTGTGACAAATTCGACGTGTTTATGATTTTGTATTATGGGTTAGTATATATTTTTTGATGGAAGATCATTTGTAATTAGGAATAATTTTCGTTGTCATTTTCGATTCTACAGTTCGTGTAATTTTATGTATTATGTTAGGAATTGTGAATGTAAATGTATTGCGTTTTTTCCTTTAATCAGAAAAACCGATTTAATTCCCTGTAGATTGTTTATGTGGGTGTTTATTCACTTTTGAAAATACGAGGAGAGACTGAGTGATGAGAGAGAGATAGATATTCTTCGTTCTATTGGGATGCATGATGGACGCATACAGCTTCTGGTGAAAACGTGAATGCAGTAGTGTTTAAGTGTATAATTAATCGCAATTGAATCGCAGGTCAAGGGGCTAACAGCGATTTCTCCAACCGGTTTGTAATCAAGAATTCTGATCTTATTCGACGTCTCATATACATAGCGCTAGTGTTACAGCGTTCGACATATTTCATCACGACTCAGACAGTCGGAATGTAGCTACTGCGATTTAGGTCATAATTTAGAATCATCGTGTACTTTCTTAAATTAAAAAAAGTCTAGTCCCTGGGAACAACCGATTCACAAGTCTCGTGACTCTACCATCCTTTTCCATGAAACGCAAAAAGTATAATCTTGCTGCACTTTCAAGTATTGGAAAATATAACGCATAAATAGCAACAGTTGCAAGGTAAATTTAATCCTGTCAATATCAACAATCGCTGTAAAATAAATCTAACCATACCATTCCATTCAGAGTAAAGTAAACTGGATTGTAAAGTGTAATTTATAAAATAAACAATTCTAAAATAAATATAATCCCACCACACTGACGAAGACAATAAAACTGAATGCATAAAACAAACAATTCTGAATCAGGTAAAACTCAACAATACCATTAACAATAATAAGATACAAGACGTAAAATAAGTCAATAATTCAATAATTCCACTAATATTTTCAAAACATAAGCTAAAAATACCACAAAGGATTGCAAATTATAATCTACAAATAAACAATTATAAAATTAATGCAATCCTGCAACTATAATAATACCTACACTGACGTAATAAAATATAATAAATATAAATAAACAGGTAAAACTCAATGATACCATTAACAATAATAAGATACAATACGTAAAATAATTCAATAATTTAATAATTCCACTAATAATTTCAAAATATAACCTAAAAATACTACAAACAATTGCAAATTATAATCTACAAATAAACAATTATTAAATTAATACAATCCTGCATCTATAATAATACCTATACTAATATAATAAATATAAATAAAACCTATATACTATATATAATAAATATATAATAAAACCTATACAAATAATAATGAAATACAATGTCAAAACAGTGTCAAAAATAAAAATAATGGCTGCTCAACAATTCGACAAACAGATTCATACAAACTACAAGAATTCTAAAATAAATACAACTTTAATATAAGACACACCAACCCCATCAACCCCTTCATCAATTTCGCAATCAGGCCAATTAAACCCACACGATCTATTCACGATCAGCCAACCGATCCATCAACGTCCGCAAGATCATCGTGCAGTCGAGGAAAGTCCATCCCCTGACAGGCAAAACATTTCCCCTAACCGAGTCATCCGAGCCACCCTATATGCACGCGGGCCACGTGGCCACGGAACATCCCACGCACGCCAAGAAGGTAACCAGAGGGGTGGAAAGGAAGTCAGAGGGGTGGTAAGGAAGGAAGGAAGGAAGGAGAAGGTGAGAAATGGAAGAGGGTCTCCTCGAGGGGTGGAAATGACATTTGTATGCATTGCGGCCCGTATTACACTACAGCCAACTCGATCCAGCACCTTCCCTCGAGTTCTCCACTCGCTTCCTGCGAGTTACTCCGTGATTACTGTTTTCCCATGCCGCGGCGTGCCGCCTCGGTTACCCCGGAAGGGAGGGTCGTCGTCATTCTCGAAAGACACGGCGAATACGAAGCTGACCTAACGCGAATGACAATCGACCAGGTACCCGGATCGACGTCGCGGCAGATATTGCCTGTTCCTTCCTCCTGAGCACGATCGGACTCCAGTCGCGAGTCATGGGAATATGCAGTTCGTTCTGCATGAAGATCGAAGCTTGGTCTTGGCTGGGGTGGATCGCCGATGAGGTTTGTTTAGACACGAATTGACAGTTCCTTGGGAATTTTCGAGACGACGACTCGGAGGTGACGAAGAGATTCTTTTCTTCTCGGGGAAGGGTATCCTTCGGGTATCCTTGCTCAGAGTTGGGGTTAGCTAGGGTGGATCTGTGCAGCTTTTGGGGTTGAGTATTTTTGATACGACGTGTCTTCTTTAATGGATATATGTAGGATAGAATTTTGGGTGGATTGACTTAAGATAGTACTGTTGACTTCTTAACCACTTTAATCACTTCTCGTACAATAACGAGTCTGACTCGTGATGAAGATTTTGGACCAAACGTGATTATCACGAGCCAGACTCGTGAACAGAATATTTTTATGAATATAGTTTCGAAACTGTCATCTATTGTAAAATATAATATATTTATAATATTTATAAAAGGAAAAAGGATTACAGTGTACTTCCACAACATCAGTATCGCGTAAAACTATATCACGACTTTACATTTTGGCTCGTATTGCGACTGTTTTCGAGCATCAGTCTGGACCGTTTGGATCCGGATTTCGTCGAGCTAAATGGCAAGGGAAGGGGTTGATAAAATAAAGGATTAATGTAATACAATTGGAATTAATGAAGGCTCTAACAGCTGTCATACGCTGGACCTCTAAAGCTTCTGACTTTAATTGATATTTAATACTGATTCTAAACTGCTTTAAACCTTAAACTCTGACTTTAAACAGGAAACTGACAGCTTCAAAGCTGAACTGACACTGACTCGCCCGCACCCTTATTTTAATCTTGCACTCTGACTTCTTTCATACTCGGGCTTTCTTCCTCGATCACTCATTTCCCACGTGACCTCGCCTTCACTGGGCCAGGTACTTGAAACACTTGCACGCATTCCTAAATTTTCGCTCGTTGCTCGCACTCGATAGTCATAAATATCCCTTGCATTCTTAACATTCTTTCAGGGTCGCACTCGTTCCAATCCTGCATGAATGTACTGTAAAGTAGATGCTTCCTCAAAATTCTACAGTGTATCATTGACATATTTTGTTTACCAATAAACACTTCCTGTTGGTAGTTTTCAAAATGTCACAAGGTATTTTTGGATTCTTTCTCTGAAGAGTGGAAAATCTGTAGTCGAGGGTTGTTTAGAAATTGGGGTTGATAAGGGTGAATTTATATTGAATTTCTTGTTAAAAATATTATCGTAGATTTTTAAGTAGTATCTGGTTTTCTGAAAGCTTTTATTTGGGGAAATACGTTGCAGATATGCTCTATTTCTACGATATAGTCTTGTCATGTACTCTGACAAGTTTTTGAAAAGGTGTTTGTTTTTCTTGGGGTGTTATTTCAGTGCAAAATGTTATTACAGGTGTTACCTATGAATTGTGTCCCAGATAACGCCAGTAAAAATTTCTTTAAGGAATAAGTATACTTTCGTGGTGATGGAGTAATGGCTTCCTGTCAAAATGATCATCGCAGTAATTTGCATCGAGTAAATCGTCAACGAAATACTCTCGTCTCTAAATCCGTAATCAGATTCCAGGGTTACTGTCAGGATCTACTGTCATCTGCCAAAAGTGTTGCAAAATGTCTGCCCGCGATAGGAAAAATATCGCGATTAATCTTAGTCGTACGAAACTGCGGTATTCTTCACAATTTTCAGAATATTCTCACCCTATTAATTCCCAAAATGACCATGCCCCTACGTGTCTCGCCCACGAAAAAACTTCCCCTTATATCTCTCGTTCGTTTTATCGCGCAGAACCGCTTTTTGCCAAACACTCTGCATAAATGGGGGAATTGCGCGAGCCTTAATTAGCACACACGCGAGTGAACGGGCGGGAAACAAAGGAAAGCTGATCGGTGGAAAGTCGTGTGAAGAGACTTGTACCTTTTTCTCTCTTATCGCTATTATTACCCTTAATATATCCTTTCACCGCAATGATATCTAATCGAGAAGCGCCCGAGCCGCGCGAGCCTCATTGGCTGCACAGATGGCGCTAGTTACTTCGCTCCCGCACGGCCATTTAGAAAGTTCGATCGAGCGATTTAAAGATGAAGCAGCGAAACATGGGAAGTAATCGAACACTGTCACCGAGTGGATAAATTTCAATTGGACAAACCGGTTACTCGTGGTTATTAGAATACTTATTTGCTTTGAAGCAAGATCGTGCATCCGGTGATCTTCATTACTCTTATTCTATTACAAAACGTTTCCTTCATATTTTTATTACATTCTCTTCCTGCTTTTCGCGATAATTTCGTCGCATAGGTGATTCAGAAGTTTCAAATCGCAGCTTCAAGTATATGTTATAATTGAGCCTCAAAATTCGTCAGTAATTAGTCTAATTACCTATATTAATAGTCTAATATTAATTATATATATTAATATTAATATTATTATTCTAATACTAATCAGAAATAGTTTTATTACACACTGTCTATAAATATTACTGCCAGCTACCTAATATTACCTTAGTACTTCTCTATATTTAATTAAACATTGATCTACATCGTTCTCCACAGTATTATTACATATTCCTATTTAAATAACAATTACCAGCAAACTATAAGTATATAAACCACGAACCTTGCAAAACAAAGTCTCAAACGAATTTGTAATTTTTATTAAATACCTCTCTCACGAATCACCTCGTTCAAAATTCTCCTCCTGACCGTGAAGAACTTTACCGAACCTAATCAGACACCTCAGCTGGCAGAAAAAGTGGAAAATGGCATGGGAAAATGATCGTGAAAATTGTCGACCAGGCGTCACGTTCATCCAAGCGTCACTAGGTAATATCCTAGGTAAAGAATCTTCGCTTCGAACGCGTTACAAAGACGCGGCGACATCAACGAGACCTCTCTAACTCTCTACCCATCGTGGACGTAGGTTACGCAAGGCAAACGTTTACGTAAGCCTCATCCGCGGCACGATTCTGTCAATAAACCGGCTCATCCGTCTTTCGCGCGTCTAGCGACCTGTAAATCGTGCGGGTGACCGGTCTTAACAGTCGACTGGCCGGCTTTTCCCAGAGGTTTTCGGAGAAATTGCCACGACGCTAGTCAGGCCAGGCCCGGCTGGGAATTGCTCGCAAGTCGAGCGTTTCGACCGACTGACTCCATCATGGACAGATCTTCCCCTTTCTAGACTGGGACCGACCTTGTGTTACGAATTATCGCTGTTTGTTTGCGTTTGATACTCGGATAGGGATGAGAAATTTCCAGATCCTTGATCTTTCGGAAGGGGAGGGACGAATGACGAGAGAAGGGGAAGAAGTATCTCTAAGGAGGGTGCAAGAGCAGTGGAACTAGTGCATGCTAGGTTGTTTAAGAAGGAATTATAGGTGAGTGTAATTAAATGGTTTCCAAGCTTCAGATTTAGAATTATGTTCGTTTGACTGTTTGGCTATTTGGGATTACTTGGGACTAATTGTTTATTACTTGACAGATGTCTGTTTGAGGTGACAGAAGGATTCTTAAATGGAGATTTATTAGGGACAATTAAGATCTTTGATCTTCGAAGAGAAGAAGAATGGATGGTGAGAGAAGTGGAGGAATTGGTGCATTTTGGGCTGTTAGACTTATAAGTGACTTAGTGGCTAGTAATTAGCTGGTGTTAAACTTTGGGATTTCTAATTTGATTATTTTCCAATTTTTATCTGTAACGGCAGACAGATTTTTGATTACAAATTTTGAAAAAATATAGTGGACTTGTTAAAGAAGATCGTTGGTTTCTCAAGGTTTAATCTATTGGCAGTACGATTCATAAATTTATTACCATTATCTTATCGCATAAAAATAAAAAAGAAAAAGAAATAATGGGAAATTGTTGAGATATCGAGATACTGGACTTCGATATTCCCAATTATTCAAATATTCTACAAAAATGATAGGCAATAGGATCCCAAATTCTAGCCATTGTAATTAATTTCAGTAATTAATGAGAAAATAGGTAAAGGCTTATTGACACCACATTTTCGACAAAATAAATTCTTCCAAACCTTCTTTCAGCAGAAATGATTCATCTGATGTATATTTCGTGAGGCAATTCTCATCGAGACGAGACAGATTCCTTGATTAAATTCCCATTTTAACCAGAAGAAAATTCACTCTGTTCACGATGATGTTCCTCGTCACATGATCGCTAGGAGAACGTACACTTACGGAATTTCTAGTGGAAATAAGACGAAGCACTCGAACTAGCTGCTCTATCACGTAGCTTAACACATCATTTGAGATGACTATTCCGTGTTTCACCACGGTTCCAACAATTGTAGACGTACTGCTCCATGTACAGAGTGTACGTATTATTATCACCCAATTCCATTATTTTCTATCGACCTTTCGACCCAGATAATCGTTAAATTTATTTCCAATATTGCCAATAATTCTTGGGCAACAGAGGTAATTTATCATTTATTCTTCTCTCTTTTTTTATCGTATGAAGAAGAGTGCGGTATTAATTTACATCGAGTGTTGAGAAGAATTGTAATTGCAATTTTCATTGCAATTTTCGTTTTGTTGATTACGATTTCAGTATGCACAAATTTGGTATACAAATTTTAGTATTCTTTTATATTTTATTCCAAGTTGTATTACACTCCGAGCACGATGTATTCTTAGTACAGCTTGGTGGAAAAGAATGCAAAGATAACTCGATTAATAATAACGCGAACACCTTGTATAGGGGAGCGAGAAAGTGAAGGAATCGATCAAGTACGTAAGGCAGAAATAAAACGAGGAAAATCTTTCTAGCACTCTATGACCAAAAACAGAGCAGCAATTCTTGTTTTTAAGAAGAGTTAGAACAGGAAACCGCATTTCTACCAGTGCCTCTACTTTTGTGTCTCATTCCTTAAATCGGATTTTTATAAAACAGTGTTGCAAGGAAAAGTATATATAAATTTAGTACAATAGAATATATTAAGAATCATTTCTTGTCATTGCAGAAAATATTTCCTGTATTATTTATCCCCTTTTATTTTCTATATATTATCCAAGACTTTTGTAAATTACTGCAGAATAGTATGAGAAAGTAAAAATGTATTTAAAAAGTAACAGAAGCTATTAAAAATTTTTCTTGTCAGTCGCAGAAAAATTATTTCGTTATTATCCGAAGCTTTTTAAATTTTCGAAACAATCTAGAAAATATTAAAAATATTCCTTCGTACAATTGAAACTTCTTTTCAATTTATTTATACCATTTTGCCTTCCATATAGATTATTCAAGATTTTAATAAATCAGGATTGCAATGAAAAGTAAATATTTATCTAAAAACAGATCAGGCAAAAATTAATTCTTTTAATTCGTTTATTCAATGAAATTATTTCTTCCAAATCCAATCTCCTTTTTATATAAAATAAAAATTCAAAAATTCCCAATATAGTGTCTCTTTGTCTCTTGAGGATCATCGACATATGTACGACCTAATATTGCGTATAAGGTATGTTTTAAAATTTACAAATTTTATGTATGTTTAATTTAGATTCACCCCATGTATCTTTAAGAAACCGTAATTTTTTGAAACAAGAGTAACACAAGTACCTTTACGGTCAGTACAGCTGTTTCAACAGAATTTTTATTAATGTTAACCGTTTCTCCCAATTACCCAAGGAACAACCCTATTCCATCCCCAATATAAGAAGATTCATTCCCGAAAATTTCAGTCGAACTATCGGCAAACGGGTCATTTAATGACAAAACCAGATTTACGCGTGGCACGTTCGTCGGAGACTGGCGTTTCGAACGAAACAAAAATGGGAACCCGGAAGAAGAGGGGGTAAAAGCGGGAAAAAAGACACGCGGAGGTAAGTGGACCCTGTCTCTTGTCCACTTGTACTTGGTGGACATTTTTTATTTTTTATCAACGGCCAGCGAGCCGAGTGGTCCGATTTCTAGGCGCGCCTCTGCGCATTGTTTAACACTATTGTTTGTTTCGATATCGTATTTCGCGGCACGACCGCGGCGCGGAAAAGCGGACACGCCGGTGCGTAATTCGCGAAAAAACATTACAAAACGGGGCGGTGGGTCCGGGAAAATATCGGAGAGCTCTTTTATGCGCGCCGTGTCGACGCGAGAAAAATATGATTAGCGACGAGGGTGGCGGCCAATGGACGGTGTGACAAGTGCGATCGAAGATAGGATAATAATTTCGTGGATCTGCCCGAGTTTCCAACCAATCGTCCCGAATATATTCCCACTTTGCAGCAATTTTTCATACTTTTCGCCATTTCGATACGTACTTTTTTAAACCTTAGCTTATTTGTCCATGTGGATGTTTTTGGTGTCGATGGTGATGTGATTTCTTAGTTTGGTTTTGGATCTAATCAAGTTTATAATGAATATAGTCGAATATATAATACTTTGCCACAATTTTCTCTATTTTTGGTCATTTTTAAATATATATTTTGTTTAAACCTAAGCTTGTTTGTTCATGTGGATTTTAGGGTGTCGATGGAAATATGGTTTCTTAGTTAGGTTTTGGATATAATCAAGTTTATAATGAATCTAATTGAATATATTCCTTTTTGCAGCAATTTAAAAAATTTTTGGTCATTTTTAAATATATATTTTGTTTAAACCTAAGCTTGTTTGTTCATGTGGATTTTAGGGTTTCGATGGAAATATGGTTTCTTAGTTAGGTTTTGGATATAATCAAGTTTATACTAAATCTAATTGAATACATTCCTCTTTGCAGTAATTTAAAAAATTTTTGGTCATTTTTAAATATATATTTTTTAAACCTAAACATGCTTGTTCATGTGGATTTTAGGGTGACGATTGTGATATGGTTTCTTAGTTTAGTTTTCGATCTAATCAAGTTTATAATGAATCTAGTCGAATATATTCCTTTTTGCAGCAATTTAACAAATTTTTGGTCATTTTTAAATATATATTTTGTTTACACCTGAGCTTGTTTCTTCCCATGAATTCTTGAGTGTCGATGGTGATTGCGATTTCTTAGTTAGATTTTCTTGATCTAATAAAGTTTATAATAAATCTAGTCGAATATAAATCTCCTTGTGACAATTTCCCCCTTTTTAAATCAGTTTCAAATAAATACATGTTTTTAAACCTAAGCGTGTTTGTTCCCATGAATTTTTGTATATCGATGGTATTATTAGTTTATTAGTATAGCTTTGGACATAATCAAGTTTGCAATGAATGTAGTCAAATATATTCCTCTTTGCAGCAATTTTTCCTATTTGTAATTATTTTTAAATATATATATTTTTTAAACCTAAGCTTGTTTGTTCATGTGGACTTTTTGGGGTGTCGATGGTGACGCGATTTTGAGGGGTGTAATGTATTGTTTTAGAGAGAAATGGTTTTTCAGTTTGGTTTTCAACGCAGTTGATTGTCTTTTTGGTCATTTTGGTACACACGTTTTTTTAACAGCTTGTCCTGCCGTTGTTTGCCTGGATTTTGGGGTGTTGATGGTGACGCGGTTTTAGGGGTTGTAATGTATTCTTTTTGAGCAGTGACGGTCTTTGGTGGACTTTTTTAGCTTGGTTCTGAAGCCGGCCAGGTCTGCAACGAATCGTGTTAAATATACTACTCTTTGCCGTAATTTTTATTCCTTTTGAACATTTTGGTACACGTATTTTTTTAACAAATCGTTCTACTATCATTGCATGGATTTTGGAGTGTCGCCAATGATGTATATAACTTGATACATCGTATTGATACTGATTATCCTTCTTTTAATTTTTATTAGTCATTGCTTCGATATTAAACAAGTAATTGTGATCGATTTTTAAGAGATTAATTTAACAGAAATATTGCAGATAACTCACGAACTTTTTCATACGTTTGGAATGTCTAAAATTATAGAACATTTACGTCCCTCGTTATTTAGAAATTAATTTACAATATGAGAAATTTTGCCAGTCACTGCGAACTATAACAGTGTTGGAAACTACTATGTTACCAGCTCCTAAGTTACACTCGGGCTTCAGTAAAACCCGTGCAAGAACCATAAACCAGCCAGCTTTACCCTACCAACACTACAGCAATCACTGTTTCAGTATTTAACAATTCTCCAAAAAATCGCAGAAATACTATCGCAACTAAATACGACTTGAAATAAAAGAATACAGCACTTTCCAGTTTTCTATATTCTAAAATTCAGACAGAAAATTAAAAAGATACCACTATTACATATTTAGAAGCTCAATTTGTCATAAATTATTATATACAAATAGGTACAATTTATTCCTAATTAATAAAACAAATTTTATTTATTATTTTACTATCAAATAAAGAAAATTTCACATGAGTAATTTCACATCAGTAGCTGGGATTAAGTATGACGAGCTTAACTCGTCACGAGTTCTTCATATGAAATTTCACAACTGTGAGCTACGAACCAAAATTCTATTTAACAAAATCCAAAGAAATTTAAAAAAATTCCTATAATTTTATCTCGATTGTAATAATACTGTTAATAATATATTTAACATGAACACTTTTACAGTGTGCAATTTCTCGTCATTGAATCATAGTACAAGGTGTTAAATAGAAATAGCGGATTAATATTTCCACCACGAACATAATCGAAACGCACCTCGAGCTGCGCCAGCGCACTCTCTATCCGAACCGAAACAAAAGAAATAACGTTACAAAAACCACGCGAAATCTATCCTTCAGAAAAAAGGGAAAAACAGAAAAAAGCAAAAATCGAAAAAAAAAAAAAAAGGGACGAGAAATAAAAACACAGAGGCGAGAACCGATCCGGTGGTCGAATCGAATTCTCTATTCATCGTCGCGACGACACGCGTACGCGTTTTTCGTTTAACGATTTCGGCCCGCTTTATGCAACGATTAACCACCGTGCGTGACTTTTATTAAACAACAATTTTTACTCGTCCGATCCGCTTATAAACCGTGAAACGAACACACGCGTCCACCCACCCACCCTCTTTCCTCCTCTCCTCCGCCAACGTTTCCACCCCCGGACAAACACGCACTCACACGCGTGCACGCTGTGTAACCTTTAAACGCAAAAATGCCCGTTCGTTTGCGTGCCTTTGTTGCCATTTGACAAGCAATTTTGCGGTTAATACGGATCCTCCACCCCCTCCCCTCGAGCGCGAATTTAAAAGCTCGTATCGGGTGCACACTTGGCGGTGCTTTCGAAGGCTTTTGTATACGAGGATTCGCCGTTCGAAATCGTGCAAATCGAATTTCTATCTTGCGCGTGTGTACGGATTAATAATAATAAATCCGTAGAGGGTGGCTTCTACTTATGGGGGTCGACTTGAGCTGCACAAAGCGGAATACATATTTCGAATCGTTCCCTTTGTTGCTGTTCCATCGCCACTACGCGGACTTTTATGCGCTTTTGTTCCAATGAACCATTAATTTCGCCACCAGCTGACGTAAAGTA
Source organism: Eufriesea mexicana (assembly GCF_001483705.2). NCBI lineage: Eukaryota > Metazoa > Arthropoda > Insecta > Hymenoptera > Apidae > Eufriesea > Eufriesea mexicana. The sequence goes on along the minus strand of NW_016909275.1, from coordinate 780,844 downwards.
ATGCGATGGCCGGTACACCGAGACAATTTCCAACTGTTCCTTCGCGTTTTCCGCAACTCGCCGCGCCCCTAGCTGCGGTTTTCCTTTGACTTTAATCGATTCCGAATACACGGCACCCGGCATGCGTGTTTTATGCGCTTCTTTTCTTTCCTCTTCTTCGAGGGAGTGTTCTTGAGGTCGAGTGAACGAGCGGATGGGTATGGAGTAGGAATTTGATTTGTTAACTGAGAGGGAGAGGAGTGGGATAAGTTTGGTTCTGAGTGAAATTCGACGATTAGTAGTGGGAGTTATGGGAGTGGTAATGGGAATTGAGTGTTTTATTTTATAATTTTGAACGCTGGTGAAAGATATTTTAAATTGAGAGACGTTTGTGTAATAATAAGTATAATAACCTAATACGAAAAGTGTAAAAACCCTCGTCAGTTATAATTTTAAAATACAAATAGGAAAAGTATTGTGTAATTGAAGAAATTTTTAGAAAAAAGATATATAGGTTTATGGGAATCTTTTTGGTAAATTTAAAATAATATTCGGGAAATTAACTACTTAAGAATGGAATTATTTTTATAAAGGAAACTTTGAAAATTGTTTTATTATCGATTCAGAAAGTGATTACTAAAATTACAAGAACGCTGTCATTTTAGAAAATTTATTTATTTCTTCTTCTTTAAAATGATTAAAATTTTATTTAACTTATTTAACTAAATTTATGTATCTAAATTATTTTTATTTAAAGAATTGAACAAAGGAAAAGACTGATAGTGAAACTGGTAAAATGCAAAATACGTTTCCTTGCTTATTAATTTAAAAAATTTTTATTTCTATAGAACAAAAGTGTTAAAAAAAGAAAGGAAGAAATAGAGGATAATGAAATAGGTAAAATAGGAAGATACTCATTGTGAGACTCGATTCTGAATAAACCCGGATAAATACCTTTCGGAAACTTAAAATACTCTGGAATAAATAAGCGAATTTTGTATAAATTGGATAAAATCTATGAATAAAATACCCTTCGTTTTTACATTTAAATATTTACCAACACTTTCTCCTCCCTTTGCATCATTTATGTATGGACCCTTAGGATCCGCGACAGTGGCGAGGAAAAAAGCAAATAAGGAACGAAGGAGGTATAAAACGGAACTGTCGTCAAAAGATGCAAAAAGGAAAAGAAACAAACCTGACTTGGAAAAGTTGCTCTATTTCTGGCAATCCACCACGTAATTTATTCTATAATAACTTCATCTCATTAACTCTCCTATATTCTTCTCTTACATCACACACACTTATACCTCTCCATTTCTATAGTGATTCAATAAACAAAAATATAATAGTTCAACGATATTCCGGATCATAAAATACCAGTATAAAATGAAAATAAAAATAAACACCAAATTTCAAAGATAATAAAAAAAATCAGCAATATAAATAAGTAAAAAATAAAAATCAGATATTGCAAATAAAAATTAGAATTAAAAATAATAAAAGATAATAAAAATTAAATTGAATAAAAATATAAATATTTAAGAACGAGGAATATGGAAATCTCCATTTTTTAAATTTCACCCCAAAAAGAATAGCAGAGTTAATTAATAAAATTCCACACTTATAATTGGTGCCCAGTGAAATTAGAAATCTGGTAACCAAGGAATTATCCCTAAAGCGAATCGGATGGAGGACGAAAGAGGAAACAAAGACACGACGGAAGTGAACGCTTTCCTGCCTTTCCTCTTTTCCTTTCTCCGTAAAAACGATCACGGATGTCAAACCGAGGAGTCACGCGTGCTTTGAGTCACGGGACGAAATAACGTTCCAGCTGGATCCTCTTCTCATCGCGAGAATGTATTAAAATATCGACGGTTCGGTGGAAAAAGGTGCGCAAGACTACCCAGACTTCCCCTCTAGGGGAATCGCATGAACTCGCATGAATTCTGAGCACTTATTTATTATGTACATTTTCGATACACCAGCTGGAAAGATCCATTTTGAGATCGATCAGCTTCTCAGGGTCTGTGTACTAGCACACATTTCTGAGTGCATTTGTTTAAAAATGTAGGTAAAATATTGCTTGCCAATTTACTGGTTTACGTTCATTGAAGATGTTGATTAATTAAGTGAGATTTCAATAACGAGGTTCACATAATTGCACTCTTGTAGGTTATGTTAGAAGACAGCCTATATTATGACTTTATCAGAGATTCGTTTGGGAACTTATGGTTAAAGACGATTCGAACGCTCGTGAGTTAATAAGAAAATGAATGGAGAGGGAAAGAAAGTGTTGAGTCAATAAGTGTCATTATGATAAGTGTCTTCAGTTTACGATTCTTTAATCAAATTAAATTAGATTTTCCTACGATAGCTAAGTCTAGCCTACATCTCATATAGACACCTTGAATATTAAGTTTCATACTTGTTCTTCACTTTATAACCCCCTAAAGTTACACCAAAATCATATTCTCTGAGAAAAAGTCAGCAAATAATTCCATCTTCCTTTTAAAGTTTATTTAATCCCAATCCTAGCTTCAAAACAGATGTACAAGCACTAATTCTCATTATAATCTTTTAGAGTCTTTTAATACTCCACCAAACCTAACCTAAATCTCGAAAAGACTCATTCTTCGTAGTCAATGTTCATCCCAAAATCCCCAAAGTAACGCCAGAATCACATCTCCCATGTGAATCTCACTTGATCCTAATCCTAACCTCAAGAAATGTTACTGAGCAACAATTTCTATGACAATTCTCTGTCATCCTTCAAGTATATCATAATAAAATCGAATTCTCTTTCAACAACACACTAAACCAAACAGTACCTCACTAGACCTACCCCAAATCTTCAGAAGACATGTCAAACGTCAACCTCCATCCTCATTCTTCACCCGACAATCCTCAAAATTACACCTGCATCAAATACCCTCAGTCCAAGTCACCCACCAATTAGTCTACCATTCGAATTCCACATGATCCTAACCCTAACCTCAAAAACTGTCATTGAGCAACAATTTCTGTAGCCATTCTCTGCCATCCTTCAAGTATATCATAATAAAATCGAATTCTCTTTCAACAACACACTAAACCAAACAGTACCTCACTAGACCTACCCCAAATCTTCAGAAGACATGTCAAACGTCAACCTCCATCCTCATTCTTCACCCGACAATCCTCAAAATTACACCTGCATCAAATACCCTCAGTCCAAGTCACCCACCAATTAGTCTACCATTCGAATTCCACATGATCCTAACCCTAACCTCAAAAACTGTCATTGAGCAACAATTTCTGTAGCCATTCTCTGCCATCCTTCAAGTATATCATAATAAAATCGAATTCTCTTTCAACAACACACTAAACCAAACAGTACCTCACTAGACCTACCCCAAATCTTCAGAAGACATGTCAAACGTCAACCTCCATCCTCATTCTTCACCTGACAATCCTCAAAATTACACCCGAATCAAACACCCTCAGTCCAAATCACTTACCAATTCGTCACCCTGTTAAATGTCCTCACCCAACCATTCCAGACCTCAAAGACGCCTGCTGACCACACCAAACAACCCCTCAAATCACCCTTCAGCTCAGCACCCTGTGTTACGACACAATCAAATCGATTGAACGAGTCCCCAGAACGAGTCACCGAGCCAACAATCTTTGACACTCGCCACAATCTGCATTCCAACGTGGCCAACTCCTGAGCAGCGAATCCTCGAGGAACCGGAAGCCGACGACAGGCGTCGGGACAGAGGCTTTACGCAACAGGTAAACGCTGGGTTATTGATTTGTCGGTTCGACACTGGCTCGCAGGATCGGGATGTGCGTGTGTCAGGCCACAAAGTGCACGCACGTGCGACTACCTCTGACACTGTTCGCCCACACACTCGCGCAGATACGTGGACGCGTGTGCGAGATAGCGAACAGAGAGGAAGCCACGGGAAGAGGGAGCGTGTGTACACAGCGTGGAACCGAATGTAGCCGCAATGGTTGCGATGTGTATTCTCATTTCCAGCGTATTCCCGCATTCTGCTTGCACAGGAGTGCATTAATGCATGCAAAGGATTCCATTGAGCCTGGCTGCAGTCTAATTTCGCGGGGCCCTTTATCCACCGGCCGCACTTGTTGGCCGCTTTATTATCGGAATAGAGACGTCGCGCGGAATTTATGGAAGCGACCGCGATAACCGCGAAATTCACCGTTTCACTCGGTCCCTGCACTCTTTCTTCTCTCAGTTGCTTTTTCTATATTTTTCTTCCGCGCCACTCTTTGCTTTCGCAGTCTCGTTTGACACTCGATAGCTGTCTCAGCGCTAGGGCAGAGAGAGTGTTCGATGGGACGCGAGGGAACTGAAAGTGGAGGACTCGGCGAGGACTTCGAAGACTAATTTTTTCGTAGACTTAGCGTATAAGGGAAATTTCGAGTGGACTAGGTATATATAGGGATCTTCGCGTGGGCTAGGTGTATATGGGGATTTTTACTAGATTTCTTATATCGAGTGTGAACTTGACAGAAACTTGACAGAAACTTGACAGACCAAATTTTTGGCAGATTAAGTGTATGAAGGAACTTTGGAGAAAATCAAAAGTTTATATAGGGATTTCTGAACAGGTTCAGTATATATAGGGTTTTTGAGTAAACTAGGCATATTTGGGGATTCTTAAGTAGACCTAATTCTAACTAAAATTTTTGAGTACTAGATATATATGATTTTTTACTAGATTTCTTATATCGAATGTGAACTTCACAGACCAAATTTTTGGCGGATTAAGTGTATGATGGGACTTTAGAAAAAATCAGAAATTTATGTAGGGATTTTTGAATAAGTTCAGTATATATACACGGTTTTTGAGTTTTGCAGAAGATCAGGGAAATAATATAGGGATTTCTGAATAGGTTAGGTGCATATAGAGTTTTTGAGTAAACTAGGCACATTTAGGGATTTTTAAATAGACCAAATTCTTATTGAAATTTTTGGATACTAGTTAGATATAATTTTTTACTAAACTAGGGATATATAGGAATTTTCAAGCACTTTTCTATCATTGGGCGAATATACTTATAAAAATTAAGGAACCAAGTTATCATTTGCGAATTTTTGTATTTATATTCCTCATCCTCTGAGATACATAAATTATCAAAATGATCCATAATTATTTGCGTTAATTAAAAATAGGTTTCATACAAAATATTCGAAATAATACTTATTGTTTATTGACACATAAGATGTTATCTCTTCGTCCTATTTTTATTTTTAACGCGCTTCGTTTTACGTTAAATTTTAATACTGCACAATAAACAAGAAACTACATTACGGCAAAAATTTAAATTGCTTGGCGTATACGGTAACTTTCATTAAAATCCGAATTTTTGGGCCAGAGAATTCCCTTGAAATATTTATCACTCGAGCAATTTCGTGAGTCGCTGAACGAGCAGCAGTTGGGAAATTTTACGGATTCGAGTGGACTGTATCGCATTTCGAGGCAACATTAATCCCCTGTAATCGAAATTCCGTCGCGGAGAAGAATATCGCGATTGATTGCGATTTTGTTCAAACCGGAATTTAGGAATTAATTACCACTCTAAATAGATCAATGTTGACATATTAATAAAATACAACAGGTGGTACGGAAACAATGCGGAAAATAAATGAATCGGCCTCGAATGTCACCGGTATGCATAAAAATTCCAACGTAATTACGGAGAAACATGATTACGAATTCTTCCCGTAAATATTTGTAGGGGTTGCAAGCAGCGAAGGACTCTAGCAAGGGAATAAATAAATATATAATAATAAACTGCGATATAGGCTTCGACTTAGGCGTTTAGGACGATGCCTGTAGTGTGTACGGACGGAAGAAATATTTATTTATTTATGACTGGGTCGAGTGACTGAGAAAGAAAGCCTGTGTATGAAAAGAGAGAGTTTTGACTTTAAGTAAGGGTGCAAGGGCACGGGCGAGGCAGATTGCGCGTAGTCGAGACATAGTGAATAGAGGATCGTGTGTTTATGAGTTAGAATTGAGAGAAACTTAGTGTAATATTTTAATTAAATAAACCTTGATGTTTATTACATAAATAAGGAGAAGAAATTCTATTGGTTTGCTATAGCCATTGCAATTAAATAGAATTTGACTAGAAAGTTCAATTATATTGACATTTTCGACTAATATCGTGGTGAGCTAACTTTTTTACGTAAATAAGGAGAAGAAATTCTATTGGTTTGCTATAGCCATTGCAATTCAATAGAATTTGACTAGAAAGTTCAATTATACTGACATTTTCGACTAATATCGTGGTGAGTTAATATTTTTACATAAATAAGGAGAAGAAATTCTATTGGTTTGCTGTAGCAATTATTTCGGTCTGCATAGGATTTGTTGCGACGGCAATAATACATGGAAGACGTGCCTAACCGTCCTACTTGAGGATTAACAAATTATAAATCTTCGCAAAACAGACATACACACAAATCTTAAAACTAAACTAATACCAAAGGGAAACTTTCTTGACAGTTTCCCTTTCCTAAACCAAAGTCCTTCCAAAATTCCTTGTCCAATTAAAAACTCTATTTTTCCTCCACCCACAAACACCCTCCACTGATTCGTCATACTGAGACGAATAAAATAGAAAATACAAGGCAGCCTTCGCCACGCCACAGGGTGCTTAATCTAGCTAGAAATCCTACATATTTACAAGCGCACCGTTTCGATTAATTATATTGTAGGATACCAAAAGAAATCGCGAATCGGCTATTGCCACCAAAAACAAATTGTAAACCGATCGATATCTTCAAGAAGCAAATCGAAAAGTTTATTCTATATAACAAAATTAAGTTGAGTGACTCCTCTACGGGGAGGTGAAGCGTAGGTTAAGGAAAGCATAAAAGCGTGGTCTTTGACAACCAAAACAGAGTCCTTGAAAATCGGCTGTGACCAGCACAAGCGTGAGTCGTTTGATGTTGGAAAAAGAGTTTTAAAAGAATGCGTCCTTGTGTGTTTTCGTTTCGATACCTTGGTGTTCTTTTCCTAAGTTAAATCAGTTTACGAGTTTTGAGTTTGCGTTATTGTGTTCTTGTCCTTTCGTGAACTTCCGGTGTCTCGAGACCAGTTCCTCCATGCTACAATATCCTTTGAAGAAAGTGCAGCAATTTTCCCGACGCGTTAAAATTTCTTTTCCACGCCTGCTGCGTGTCCCGAAAAGCTGCCTCTCCTCCGCCAAACTCGGTCCAAGGCAACGCGATAATTTGCCAGAAGAAACACCGGCCCATTAGCGAATGTTAATTTTTGTTAATTAAAATCATGCTCTCTAATTGGGTAATGGCGTGCGGAAAAGCTGGAGGGGCGTGGTGGAGCTAGGTGAGAAAATTTCTTTGCAGTATAATAGCGAAATGGCAGCGTTATAAATACAGGATGGTTTATAATGCACGAGGGTGCAGAAGAAATATCGCTGCGATATTACTGCCGGGAATTCGGATGGCGTTGTCTTCTAGGAACTAATTAAATGGATCAGGACGTGTGTAATCAAGCGTTTTTCGTTGATATTACCCAGCCCCGTATAATTAACCGGAAAACCGGCGTCGTTTGGAAAAATACAGCCGCGGGGGCGGGGGGTCGGAGGGCGCGGAGTTTGCTAGAAAAATATTTTAGAGCCGTTCAATTGCTCGACGCGGATCGGTCAAAGTTTAATTATAAAATTTATTATTCAGATCTTCGAAAAATCAATATTTATTCGCAGCTGCAGCGTTAATTTCCGCTGCAACAACTTGCGCGACGCGGAGCCCCATAAATTGGAGATCACGCATCATTTTGTATTCTCGGTTAAAAATTTGTTAGGAGGAAACGGTTCATTTATCGCCGATCTGGGCGTGTTTTAAAAATGCAACATCGATATTACTTGCGCGATATACGTAGCTTTTAATCGCTGTTTGTTAATAAACCCTCGTTAAGAACAAATACCGCGTACTGTTACTTCCGCCAAATTTTTCCGTTCTATTATTCAAATTAATTCCATTCGATTTTCCCATTATTCCACTGGAAAATCGATATTTTAATTCGTCGCGGTGCGTAATTGTTTGAAAAATATTTTTCCATAGGTCCATAATTATTTTTCCCGCTAGCCTGGCAGGTGTGCATTTAAATCGAAAAAATTGAGGAGAAATGGGAATAAAAATTCTTTAATCTTGAATGAAATTTTATTACCAATGGAAACTATTTTACAGAAAAATAGAACGAATTTTTTAATAGTAATCTTGTATCAATTTTATCATTTCTCGTGGAATATCAGTGATCGAGTGATTTCTATTGAAATTAATAATTCAACAATTTTCACGAATAATTATATTATACGAGTGCTTAGGTTAAGATCTATTATTGTATACTTTTCAATTCCTCAAAGTGCCCTGTATTCGTCGTTGTACACCCTATATATCAACGTACAATTTTCATTACTTTTATTACTCGAATGCACGCGGCTATTTGGCCGAAAACAATTGCAGCTCTGTACGAGATACTCGTACGACTAATTTCTAGGAATGCACACGAAGTTCCGCACATGACAGCGTATGGAGTCAATCTCGTATACGGGGCATGATTTAAGGGCCCGTTTGCTACCGTGGTCGAGTTGATCGTTAATCGCGTTAGTTCTTAGTTAATTACGGAGTTAGTTAAGAATCACTTTCCAGGGTGTTGGTTACATAGCTTTACTATAGTTCGGTGAACGGAACACGGAACAGGAGTGATAAAGTTTCACCTGGAAAGCTAATCTCGCGTGTTCAGGAAAATTATAATATCCATCCTTTTTCATCGATTTGGTATAACTTGGTCAATCGAAATGGAAAAAAGTGGAATGCAATAATTTTGAATTACATTTGAAATTTTGAATATTAAAAATTTCTCTGTAAAATAATAGGTTATTAATTTTTTAGATTAATATTTAAATTTCACGTATATTAATATACGGGAATTATTAAACGAATTAATAAAATAATTGGCTGAGATATTTTGTTTCCGTGAAATATTTATCAGTCATATTTTTCGTAATGGTTAACATAGATTTGGAGTATATATGTGTTGATATAATAAAGGAACGATGTCTGTAAGAATGGGATGAGTGGGACAAGTATGCATGGGATGCCAATATTTAATTCAGGTTATCATGATAAATGAGTATGCGTGTAATGATTGAGGTGTTGCGTGAATTGTGTATATTCATGTAATGTATGAAAGTAGGAAGAACAAATCAGAGAGATTAGGGCATAGGTCAGTTGTAATTGAGTTGTAATAGTGAAAATAGGTGTCACCGTGTGATTGCGAGAAATTAATTAGATTTTTTGGAATTAAATAAAGAATTGTTCTTACTGTTATTGATATTTCATCAACCACTAATAATATTATTAAGTATGTCGATATGAATTAATATTGTTAGTGGCTGCTGAAATATCAATAACAATAAAAACAATTCTTTATTTAATTATAAAAAATGATCAAACACAAATATTAGGTATTATATAACAGTTGTAATATCAATAACAATAAAAACAATTCTTTATTTAATTACAAAAAATGATCAAACACAAATATTAGATATTATATAACAGTTTATAGCACACAGTATTTTTAGTTACACACGATAAATTAATATTCCAATTCTTAAATAAATCATTTTAAGCAATCACTATCAATTAAAGAACAAATTTCCTCATCTTCAAAATGGATCCATGACAACCAACGAGTTAGTTTAAGCAGCAGTTAAACAAACCCACAAGACTTACAAGAGATTTTGACAACAGACCTGAACATCTGCCCCATCTTACGAAAACGTCACCTGAAAATAACAACAAGTTAACGATAAAACTAATTACCAATAGATTATCGAGACACGATTAAAATCAACTTGCGATTCCAGCCTAAAATTGACATGCACACTGTACGTTCAGAAAATTCCAATAATCTCTCAACTTACAGACTCGCCAATAGAAAAGCAGTTAATTACATTTGCAGTCGAGCGAAGCACGATGTAAAGAACGAAGGGAACGATAGGCAGAAGGAAACACGTTGTCAAAGACTGAAAGGTGGATGAATCGGCACGTGTTCGACGTCTGGGCGAGATGACTCCGCTTGAAAAGCTTGTTCTTTCGCGTTAAATTTCATTGGCTGACTGTCGGCAAGAAAGCTTGTCAGCGGGTTGTCGACTGACTCTGTCGTCCAGCTGCCAGTTGTAAAATTCTCGCAAGAAGCCCGGCCCGGCGTTCCTTCTTTCATCCTGCTGGCTTCTCTTCGCGAGACACCCGTTCCGCTTCACGTATTTGCGGCTTCGACTATTATTGCCAGCCTGACGCGCATATTGCGCGCCGCGTCTGTCAGGAATCCGCTTCACGCCCTTAAAACGCGCGATGGAAACGTCACCGTGTCGTATTTACGGGATTCTTTTGACCAACGGTACCCGGCGATTTATTAAATTTTTACGAGATTCGGATAAACGTCGAGGGTTTGGAAACGTAGGGCATTGGATGTCGGGCGTGACAGTTTCTTGGTATCGACGAATTGTTTTACCTTGAAGTCGAAGGCAAGAGTAGTTGGGTCTCGCGAAGATTGGGTAGTTTTTGGGGAAATTAAGCATTCCGTATATTTTAGCATGAGTTGATACTGTAGAGATGTAAATTAGGGACTTGGGTACATTATGTGTAGGTATACAGGGTTTCTGAGCAGGTTAGGTATATATAGGGGTTTTACTAACGAGTATAGGGACTTTCTAGGTAAGAGAGACGAACATAGGAACTTTGTGGGGAAATTTAAGGACTTTTTAGACAAATGAGGCGTTTATAGGGACTTTATCGACAGGCATAGGGACTTTTTACGAATACCAGGCATACATAGGGGATTTCTTGAGAAGAATAGGAACTTTTTAGGTAAAACAAGCAAATGTAGGGACTTTTTGGGCAAATGTAAGGACTTTATAAGTAAGCAAGGTACATATAGAGACTTCTCGAGCATGTGTAAGGACTTTTTAGGTAAACCGAGCATATATAGGGATTTTATTGAAAGGTATAGGGACTTCCATGGTAAAGCAGGCAAATATGGGGACCTTTTGGAAAGTATAAGGACTTTCTAAGTAAACAAGGTAAATATAGAAATTTCTCGAGCATGTGTAAAGACTTTTTAGGTAAACCGAGCATATATAGGGACTTTATTGACAGGTATAGGGACTTCCTCGGTATAGCAGGCAAATATGGGGACCTTTTGGAAAGTACAAAAACTTTCTAAGTAAACAAGGTAGTTATAGAAACTTCTCGAGCACGTGTAAGGACTTTTTAGGTAAACCAAGCATATATAGGGACTTCTGTATATAAGCCAGCTATATAGACGGATTTCTGACTGCATCAGATGTATACACAAATTTTCGAGCATATCACCAATGTATGAAATTTTTAATAAACTAGTCATATATAAAACTTGTTACTAAAATAAGTGAATAGGGTAATTCTTTAGTAACCTAAATGTATTAAACTAGTTCATAAGTTCGTTCATTTTTGAATCATATATATGACGTAATAAAATACACGTAAAGAAAAATACACGTAATAAAAAGAGGACCCAATTTATCGCAAGAAATTGGAGATAACGTGGAATATATTACTAATTAAAATAACAAAATGTGTTTCACCTAACTGTTTCAAAAATCCTGATAAATACCAACGAATTCACGATGGCTGATCCGATATACAGAATTTTCTTTAACAAGTCACGCGTATACACGAATTTCTGATCTGTTCTTCATCGTTTTAGCGAGATTTTGGACCTGGGACGATAAGTAGTCCCGATTATAGGATCACGAGGTACCAAGGATTTCCACTCGCGATTCTGTGTTCAATTCGGTCGCTGCGGCTGTTAAGGTCTAAGAAACGGCCGACTGGCACACCTATCGCACATTCTAAAGTCATCCTACGCTTGTACATCACCTTTCTAAAGCGTGGCTCGCATGCTAACGCGGCTGTCGAGGGGCACGACGAGAGTGAAAACGAGGCGAGGACCTTCGCAGACAACGAGTCCGACGAAAATCAATGGCCCAAGGTATCGAAATTCTGATCGTCATGATTAACACGTGCTCCACGGGGCACGAGGGGTGTGAGGCAATTGCTGTAAATGCGCTTTCACGATGACTCCGGCGCTTCCTCTGGCAACGACTATAGGGCAGAGCTGCTCCTTCTGAACGTCATTGTGAAGTGTTACGTGTAACGAGACAATGAAGACGAAAGAAAGTTGAAAGGGAAAGAAAAGAATCGATAAATTTCAACAGAGAGCCGAAGTACAATATAAAGACATTGCACAGTGTTGCGAAAAGCATTTCATATTAATTAAGAAGAATATTATCTGTGATGAACTTGGAAAATGTAATAAACAGGTAAAAATATTATTCATGCTAGATATTTATTAGATCAAATAATTTATTAAACGTAGATAATTTGTTGGTACCTTGGACTCCATTTTTAATAACAATAATTCAATGAAAAGTGAATCCATAGAACATAAAATGTAAAATGGTTAAAATTATAGACCGTAGATTTTTATTACGTTGGATGAAATTTGTAGATAATTTACAGACAATTTTTCGCACTCCATATTTCCAAATTGACACTGTTGGTACCTCGGACTCCATTTTTAATAATAATAATTCAATGTCCAGTGAATCCATAGAACATAAAATACAAAATGGATAAAATTATAGACTAGATTTTTATTACATTCGATGACGTTTGTAGATAATTTACAGACAATTTTTCGCACTCGATATTTTCAAATTGACAGTCTAAATATATTCCATATATATTTATATAATACGTGTGAAAATAATTACTTGACTCAGTTTCTATCGATCAATTATCGTTTCAAAAAATACATTTAATAATATAAATTATAAAGAAAATGATAAAAAATAATAAAAATTTTGTAAACTGAAAAAATAATTACGATTCACCAAATGATATTGACCATTACTGATCAGGATAATCTAATAAGAAATTAGATAACAAGCTTATTAAATATTCAATTTTACCATAATATTAAATACAAGAGTTCCATAATTTGCAAACGAAATAATTTAAAAAATTAATTATTCTTCGAATTTATCTTCCAATCACCCTAATGCTTACCCAAGTAGGTATACTTGGAACACGGATAATTCTTTCCGTAATTACGATGCATCAGGGTGTGTTAGAATCGAACGACTTCTCGAAATCGTTCAGAGGATTAGAGGAAACACGAGCTGATAATTCCGGAGGATCCAACGACCGCAAAAACTGCCGCGACGGACATAGCGAAACCGGAAGTGTAGGTTGGCGCGTGGCGAAGAGGATGATAATTTCAAGTCGTCGGAGCTATTAATGTCGGTTATTTGTAGGCTACGCGAACCGTGGAGGAAAATATAACGGTTACACGCGGTGTAATCTCGTAATGGACGCTGGCCTTTAATTAACGTTACTTAACTCGTCACGAAATTAACCAGAGTCGTTGGTCCCGCTCTGAATTAAGTCGACGGCACCTGCGGTCGCGTTGCCAAGAATCGCGGACATTCAACTTTTGCGGCGATATTAACGAAAATATTTTCTACCCACGCTGTTTTGATAATTCACGCCTACGTGACTCGAGAAATTAAACGTCGCTGAGATAAGATGGCGTATATTGGAAAAAATGGCCAAATGGTCTGGATATAATTATTTCGTGGCTGGAATTATTGCCTGAATAAAATTTTGAAAATTACTTCCATGGAGAATAGGCGGAGTTAGTATAGCGGATAGCGAGTTAGAAATTTTGTTGGAAGAATGGTGAAATCTGTCAATTTTTTGGAATAGCTTGGTTCATTAGGAGCAGAGTTATTTTTAAATAAAATTAATAATAATTGGAATTATGCTGATCAAACTTAGATCACACTACGGGGTGACTTATTGCTTCAGAAATTGCACGAGAATCTTGATTTTTACCAATTTATCACTTAGGTGCCATTATGGTGGCATTGATAATTTGTGACCAATTTATCATTCGGTTCTACATTCACCAATAAAAATTAAAAGACAATTTTACAATTTTTCTGTGCTCAAAATAGGACCTTAGTTTTCAACAAACATTATTGCTCAATGAAATAAAAATTTCTCAGAGCGCAGAATATTAATTATCACGAGTATAAATATTTTCATAACGTTGGATAAGCAAATAATAATTACTATAATTAAAAATTCTGTTATAACTACCCCATGCAATATTCGATGATATTCAACGCCTAAAACAGGGAGACCCAGAGAGAAGAAAAAGAAGACACTGTCGCCATTGACGAAGATATAATGCTTGCACAAAAAAGGACTTAAAAGGACTTACTTCGCCGATAAAATTTCCAAACGATGTAACAGCTTAAAATACCACGGCCATATATCGGCGACACACCGAAAAGGGATGAAACTTCCCCGCAACCGTTTGCGGAAGACGCGTTCATCATCCCCATAATTAGATATTGCGTCAAACGGCGAGTCGGCTCAAAGTTATCAGGGTAAAAAGGAAAAAAAGAAGACGACAGCAGGCGGAAGATCCGTTGCAGGAGGCGGACGAAGGCTTTGTACGATCCACCGACGAGATAACCTGTCGCTGTCAATGTAAATCAGCCCCCTCGTTTCTTTTATTTTCGCCAGACTCCCCGTTGCGTTCTTCCTTTTTCGTTCACCTCCGCATTTTTTTCTATTTTTTGTTCAAACTCTGCCTTATTGATTTCTACGTCAAACGAGTCCCCATCCGCCCTTCTTTCCTCGCCGCCATTTTTTGGACCCGCCACGGCCCATTCCCGCGGAAAATATAAACGGGACGCTCACTTATACGATCGTACAAGGGATTCTCATTTTTGTCAAAATTCTCATCGATTGTCTGTCTTTTACGAAATTTTACGAGCCTCCAGGTAGCTGGGACTGGTATCTCGTGTTTGGGGGCCATTTTCGTTGGCAAACTGAGATTTTTTAATCGCGTCGAGAAGTATAGGTAGGCGTTATACATTAAATTAAATAATTATATTTTTATAATTTAATTGGTAATTAATATCACTCTATAAAACAGCTACTACATCGTACCTCTCTGTAAAAAATTTTTTCTTATTATACTTATATACATTCCATCTGTTTGTATATTTTTCTTTTTCTTTTTCTTTGTTATCATCAATTTTATACCTCACTGTAATAATTTTCTTGTAATTTTTCTAACAGGTTCATCCCGTATAAATAAATAAATATTTTATATTGTTTTATGGACGAAAATTAATTTAACTTTTGTAGCAAGCTGTAGAATGATCAGGTGTAAATTATATCTAACATGTCTTAGCCGTATGCAGAATTTAAATGTATCCCAAAATTTTTATTGAATTTTATCATGGATGGAATAGATATGTAATAATTAACTAAAACTAAAATTAAATCACAGTTCAAAGGATTGAAATTTGAAGCAATGTATATTTGAATATACAGTATGTGGATAAGAAATTTTCTTTTATCGTTTAGTTACTGTTAGTGTACTATTTTATATCCAAGTTTACTTAAATTATTCAAACATTTCTTAAAACAATGTATATTTAAATGTTTAAAATACATATACCTGGAAAACATAAAAATATGCGAACGATTTTTATAATTCTTCATACACTGATGGAGAGAAAGTGAAAACGGATGGTATGTGGTCAGACACGTTTGCCAGCAACACGACAAGAATTGCAATTGTAGTTTCGATTGATATAACAAATATGTTACATAAAAATCATAACAGAATCTTTACTCGCTTTTACCATATTTAACTGTATACAAAAATCTATTTCATTTTCCCATATAAAGAACGGAATTATAAAATATACGGGATCGAAATATTATCTATAATTACTCGAAGTGACCAAATACGCGAACAATTAATTCTTTATATATTTTATCAAAACTGAAATTTAATACACTTAATACACGATTTATTGATAATTTTGGTTATTCAATTATTCAATCACGGTTATTCGATTGACCGGTAATTTTTCTTTGATGTCAGGCTGAAAACCGAGGCCACGATTGCAGGTTTGGGAAAAAAGTGAAAAAATTCGTAAACACGACAAAACGGACAATTGTTTTTACTTGACCAACTCCGATCGCGTACCAGGGAAATTTCAGTTTCGACGTTTCTTCCCTCTACTCGTCATTTCAGAAAATTAACCGTGTCCGATTCGTGAAATTTTTACGCGTGGCCAGGCACAATGAACGTCCGGGAACGCGTTTGATTAAAAACTGCTAAAATTTCACTCCAACCATTTGTTTTCGCTCTGTAACATAATAGAACCTCTACTCGGCTCGGAATATACCTAACAGTGCATTAAAAATGTTTCCAGCTGCCGAAACTAAACGTCGTCTACTCGTCGAAACTTTAGAACGGTTTTAAACCTTTAAAACGGTGTAATCGAGAGGGATAATGGAAAATAGTTTTAAACATAATTTCGAAACATTCGTCCCCCGTTTCTCCACGTAATTTCCACTCTGCCTTCTATTTCTCGGAACGAAGATTCGTTTAAAAATAACGATCACGTTTTCGAAAAGGCTCCCCTGCATTGGTCGCCATTTTTGGCTGGTTTTCAGAAAATAAATAATCGTATGTCGTAATAGAAAATCGTATTGCAACTAAAATCACAGAAAATGAAATATCATTTATAACGATATTACGAAAATTTAAATTCCTATTTAATAAGAATTTACTTTCTCAAATTTGAACATTTTTTTAACTGGATATTATAGCACTTTATTCTCAACGGATAATAAAATAATAAATAATTAGATAATTTTAATAATCCCAGGTAATTCGAGGTCAACTTAATTAATTATAATTAATTATATTCAAATATTATATTTTGTCGATATTTTACCTGGTTGTGCTTACATTTTAACATTACAAGATACTTCTTGGTAGTATATATATTTATAAAAATAATTATATATAAGAAAATTGGAACAAAACAAACTTGGCTGGAAATGAAAATTTAATATTACATAATATCAGAATAACTGAAGTAATTTATCTATTTTATACCTGTTATAATCGGATTTTACTATTATTCTATTTCAAGCTGCTTTCAGCAGCGACCTATACCTAACTGACTAGAACAAAAGCTCTCTTCTATTAATACACGTTTCTCAGAAAACATGTGCCACCTCTGGACGAAATTATCTCCTCGATATATTTTTTAAATGTCATTTACATACACTCGAAATTACTTCGAGTCACGAAACAAGTGAACTTCAACCCCCAAGCAATGTCACGACCTAGTTACATTTATTCTGTCAACACTATATATTCGAAGGATTAACACTAGAGCTACCAACCCACTCAAAATGATTGGTTAGGTTAGGTTAGGTTAGGTACCTTTTTGCAATCACCGTAAAAAAGAATTTCCTTTTTGCAATTACCGAACACATACACCTGCTTTAAGAATAAAATTGGTATCAACTCGCATCAAGAAAGAACTGTAATCAATATATTCACTCATATTCACCGTATCGCTGAAATTACTATTGTAATATCACAGGATTACCACCTCGTGCATAGGTGACTTTAGTTTGGAAGGTCGCCGAGGGTTCGAGGGTCAGGTCGGTCGGAAAAACCCTAGCGATGCGTTAGGCCCTTAGCATGAACATATTTGGTCATGTTAGGGGTGGCTTTTAGGGAAGATATAAAGGAAGGCAAAAGTGGTTAGCGGTCAGTTCATGGAGAGTTCTTGGGAAGCGTGATTAGAATAGAGTTGTATTTTAGTTGTAACGGACTGAGTTGTAATTATGTTGTTAAGTCGAGTTGCAATCTTCAGTTGTAGTTGCAGTTGATATATCTATATTCGTAGGCTTAATCGTCACCACATATTGTCAATCCATTATTATTTTATTACTAATAAATAGTTAACATTATTTTGCAATTCCAACCCTCGCAGCTGTGCAACTTTTTCAGGGATGAACGTGCGTCGTGTTCATTCCCTACACTCATTCCCAATTCACAGACCGTTACGATCCTCAATAAAGACGCGAATCCTTCAAACAGACATTTTAACTAGCATCCTTCGAACCTCTACCTCCATCAGGAAAAACCCAGACCTCATATACCACTCCATACATTCTCCCCGAAGAAAGAAGCCCGAGTCGAGGAGACAACGGTTACCTCTTTACGACCAACGTCCCACGGCTCGTGGACCTCCAAATCACTTAAAAACACCATTGGAGTCAATCCTAACAACTTTCATAAACTAACGCACCATTAGCCGAAATTAATTAAACCTTTGCCTTTCCTTGACAGACCTCTACCTCATCCCTATTTCCATGCATACCCTCAGGAACAAGGGGCCCGAATCGAAGGGACGATGGTTTACTCGTTTATAACCAGCGTCCCACGATTCGCGGACACCTCGACCTCCGAAACTGACCCCCCGAGTCAACCCCCATAAAAAGATTAGAATTTCCCAAACCTAAAAACAAATTAACAATTTGTTTAAACTTCCACTTCCATCTACCAGTTCCGAACCTCATGCACATCCCTCCCACGAACACGCCATCAATAGGAGAAAAAACATACCCACCACTTGGACATCTCGACAGCCAATGACAGCAACAGACGAACATATAAAAATACACGACACCAAGAAGACAGGACAGTACAAACATCAAAACGACACAAACACCACCATAGAACGCATATCGCTAACTATCGCCAAGACATCTTGGAATTTCTTGTAAATATATCTTGCGAATAAATTATATTTAAAACTGCAAAGAATAGTTTACGTTCTTCAAACGACGTAAACCTTCGCCTGAATTTTTCCTACAAACAAGAAGATCCGGACGAAACACACGTTATAGTTAGGTATCCATTAAAGATCGGTAGTTCTAGTGTTAATTACAAACGCCCCGGAATTCTCGAAACCGTTTCACAGGTAACAGCAACTAGACTCTCCGGAAATCAGACAATCGAAACGCGCTACGTAGCCAAGTCGACACTTTCCTAAACGTTTTCCAACGATTTATGAAACTGCCCGCAAGCGTTCCAACTCGCCCGAACTTAGATTCCTTTTCAGATACGAGCCGGCTTTTTCGCTGGGTTTATTGCATACGATTCAATCGCGACTTTTCACGCGCGCGCGCGCGCGCCAGAGCGAGCGAGCGTCGGCGCGTGTCCGCGTCGAATTTCCGCGCTGGCCAGCCGTCAGACCTGTCACGAGGAAACGTTCTCCGAGAGGAAAAAAGGAACGAGACGTGGGCAAGTTTCGGTGACGCGGGTTTCAATCGTAAAATTGGAGAACGTGGCGCGAAACCAATTTCTCCGTTTACAATGGAATCGCCGGTAGTTAAGGGGTGGTTCTTCGCGATGGACCGCTTATTTCCTGCGAATTCGAGCTTTCGTTTTCTCGAGGAGAAGCTGACAGACTCGCGATGTTGTTAGATGTATTTTATTATATCAAATTTGGAAACGTGATAAATGAATTTTTCTTTTCGGTTCTATGTACCACGTATGGGGAATTTCTGTGTGAATAATTCTAGTAATTTCAGAATTTTGTTTTATCAATTAATAAGTAAATAGTATAGCAATTTAAATTTATAATAATTTCTAATTTTCCAAAGTTAAGGATGTCTGAAGGTCATAGTATAATAGGTCATCAAAGTAGTATTCTCATTAGTAATAATTGTACGATGTCAAATGTATAGGGTGATATTGAATAAAGTCAAGGTAACCTTGACATTTTATAAAAAAATAGTAGGTTTGAGAATTTTTTATACTTCAACGTGTCGCCATCAAAATATTGCTCAACTTTTGTTGGAAATATTTTTTTGTCATATCAATTTAAATTTACAATAATTTCTAATTTTCCGAAGTTATAGTTATCTGAAGGTCATAGTATAATAGGTCATCAAAGTAGTATTTTCATAAGTAATAATTATACGATGTTAAATGTATAGAGTGCCATTGAAGAAAGTCAAAGTGACATTGACATTTTAAAAAAAAAAATAGGTTTGGGAATTTTTAATACTTCAACATGTGGCCATCAAAATATTGCTCAACTTTTGTTGGAAAAATTTTTTGTTAGACTTTTGAAAATGTCTGAAAAATCGTGATGCCAGTTATGTGCTACACCCTATATATATGTGTGTGTGTGTGTGACCTTCAAATAACCTTAACTCCGGAAATTTAGAAATAATTATACATTTAAATTTATATACAAGTTACTTATTATATATATTATACTATACTTTATATTTGACTATACTTACTATAACATATATTTTTCTAGCCAATGGAAGTGGTCTAAGAAATGAACATTTTACTTATTTTCAATTATGTCCACATAAGTAAAAACAATTATAGATTAAGTGAATTGAATTTATAATTGTATCTTAATTAATTTTTTAATTCATGTCAATGCAAAACTTCTGATATTCAAAATCAAAATATGCACGGCTTAAGCCACTGTCATATAGTATATAACGTATATACACTCTTTGATAGATACTTTGCTTTTAATTATCAGGTTAGTCTATTAAAAAGTACTTTAGTTTTAATTGCTAATTTAATATGTATGGGGTGACGCAGATTTTCATCGTTGAAGAGTGTTGGTATACTATATATAAGTATAAATACGAAGATATTCGTATATAAAGCGGCAATAAAAATATAAAAGTAATAAAACAGTTCGAATTTATATCTTTATAAGTTAAATAAATTTTCTTATTTTGCTATTAGAAAATTAGGGTTCTTGCTTCGTCAGTGTCATCCACTTCGCCTTCTGCTACATTTAAACTGACATTACACGAATTTAAAAAATTATAAGAAAATAAATAACGATGCAATAATTAACCAAATAATTGCACGACAATTGTCTCGTCAATTTGAAATTACGCCAAGTTTTAAATTATCTTTCCGTGATACTGTCAAACATAAATTAGCATTTTTAAAATATCTTATTACAGTTAGAAAAATCTTGTATTTCGTCGAGATTTCAGGGGAAATTTTAATTTTCGACCAAACGAAATATCCGGAGAAGCGCAGAGACAGCGAAATAAATAAATCTTCGAAATAATCGGACGCTGAAATGCGAAAAAATTTTAACAACAACTCCGATATTGCAAAGAAGGTTTTACAAACACCATCTAGATAGCGTTTCGTAATGTCAGTTAATATTAGCGCGACGATCGTTTTGAATTTTTGAAAAAATCTTCAGATATTAAAGGTCCAAGGTATTTCAGCGTTGGCGAAAACGTTACCCGACGACTTTTTCATGCCTGTCCTCTGCATAATTCGCGAGAATGATGTGGAAGAAAAAAGATACACCAAGATCATAGAAGATGGGCAGCGGAGCTTCCTGTCTGACGCAGACCGTTGCGGAACTTCCGTTAATTATTTGATGTCGGAAAGATTGACGTTTTCTGGCGATAAATTCCTGTTTCTCCCTTCTGGAAAGGGATGCTCTGCCGACGAAAATTATTAAATAAACCGTCTCGCGTGTATTTTCGACAAATCGAAACGCCACGCAACGAAATATTAATCCTACAATAATCGAGACCGATTATATTTCCATAATCACGCGAGTCAATTTATGCGTTCCGGGAAATTTTATCTGGACTCGTTGAAATATCTCGGTGACGAAAGATGGAAAAATAACGTTGAAACAAAAATCGTTTTATGCAAAAGGAGCCACGTTAAATATGTCTTCCTTATGGGAGTAGTGGTATCTGAGACATCAAGATCAAATAATATTAATTTAAATTAAATTATTATACTCTTTCATATATAATAGAGAAGCGTACATCAATATAAATTCAATGACTTGGTGACACAGTTGTAAAGTCTTATGTGAGTTCAACATGCGTGTATTCCTCTAATTAAAATTACTAATGTAAATATTCAGATACCTTCACGTATCAGTGTATATATTAACCCTTTGCATTTGACGATTTTTTGGCTTTTGGAAAATCAAAGATTCTCTATTAAAAAACTGGCGATACTTTTTTGAGCAGTAAATAAAGAATTTTATAATAATAGAATTGTAGAATTATTTGATTTCGATACCTTGCACATTACATTAGATTAAATTTGATATATTAATTAATATCGATCTTCCAAATTTTATGAAACGATGACCCTCAATCACCGTTTGTCTTAATGCTTTAACTTAAATAATGAACGATGAGAATTATATTAAGAACAACGAAATAAAATTATTCTATTCGTTCGTTTCTCACAAAAATTCATGATCTTCTTTTTTTAATTTTAGTATACTTAAAGAGTATGAGTGACTTACAAAAATCTAGGAAGAGCTTCGAATTGCATCTTCACAACGAAGAAATCTTCGAGTCCAAAGGATTAAATATATATATAGTTAGTTAACAATTATATAAATAAAATTCTGGCAACTGCTGCGATAAATTTGAAGACGAGTATTTTCCAGAATTTCACTTCCACCGACGAATTTCATCCCAATAACAAAATCAAGCAACTCCACGTCTCCATCGATATTCAACATCCCCCTGTGCACCCCCGGCCCCGCCGCAATTTACACAGAAAACTTCCCGCGAGGCGGAAATTCAGTCATAAAAACCCGAAAAAGGAGGAAAGTAAAACGAAATAACAAAGATCGCTGCGCATTCCACTGTGCACCCCTTCTCCAAGTGTCCAAACCACCCCCGAACCTGGTGCACGTCGCGGTTGTTTATCCCCACCGCCGGACCACCCACCTTTCCTCATCTGCAATTGAAATAATTGCTGGAATCGATGGAACCTGCCGACGACCAACATCCTCCACTTCACCCCCAGGAACCCCGTCTTCCGACTGTGCGCGCATAATCACGGATAAATACGAATTATCGAGCGCATTCCTATTTATATAACAACATTTTTCCGTCCCGATGGCCCGGGTTGCCGAGTTTCCCACGAACACCGGCCTCGCCACCCTGTTTCCCGCGCGACCACCAACCCCCGCTGCCGCCTTCCTGAGCCGGCACGTCTCTTCCGCCCCCTCGTTCCTTCCGCGTCCTTTTTCCTTTTTCCCGCCCCCGTCGCCCCGCGCGGCGAATTTTCATGCGGTACCGCGATATTAAAGTGCCGTTTCCCTGGGATATTTGCGCGTCGCGAAACGCAGGAAATAGCTACGAGACTCTTTTTCTTTCGCGCGCCTTTTTGCTCGCGCCGGATCGACCTAGGGGCAAGAAGAACGCCCGCCGGGGGACCGGCGAAACGCGGAGCGGGCTTAGAGACGGGGCCGGAGACATGGCTTTTGCGAGATGTTTTACAAAATACGCTAGCCGAACCGCGTAATAGCCGAGCGACCTCCACCCCTACAGTTCGCCGCTTAATTTCCACGGAATAATGGGGACGCGTGTGTAAATAGGCACGCGTAAAGAAGCGTCATTTCGAGCGGCAATTGAGCGGGAGCTGGCGTGTAGTGTAAAAAATTTCCTGTCTGTCGCACGGCAGAGAGGATGCGGGAATTTATGAGCGTTATGAGCGAGGTGTTCACGAGAGGTGATGATTCTTCGGGGCTGGGGGTGGCTCGTTTACGCGAGCGTGACTCGGGATTACGATTGACACGAATCTTCTGGCTTTTGCTCGTGCTTTTCTCATTGATAATGTGCTTTGTTTCTATACTTCTTTAATTTTTTTTATTAATTTGGTTGTGAGACGAAGATGGTGGGATTACTTTCCCCCTTCTTTATTTTTATTGCAGCTTTATGTCGTATCGATTATTGTGTTATTAGGCACGATTTGTAATTCTTCTGGGTTTCGTACTGTTATAGTTGACAATATGGTATTGTCTCTTTTAACCTATATTTTTTTTTTTTTTT
>NW_016909275.1:745691-756917 GCF_001483705.2 Eufriesea mexicana | reverse complement strand
CTTTTTTTTTTTTTTTTTTTTTTTTTTATTAACTTGGTTGTCGAAGATGGAGGAATTATTTTCCCCCTTTTTTAATTTAATTGTAGCTTTATGCCGTATCGATTGTTGTGTTATTAGGGATGGTTTATAATTCTTCTGAGTTTCGTGCTCTTGTGGTTGACAATGTGCCAATGTATTTTTTACCTTTCTTCATTTTTTTTTTTTTTTTTAATAATTTGATTGTCGAAGATGGAGGGATTATTTTCCTCCATTTTGTATTTTAATTGTAGCTTTATATCGTATCGATTATTGCGTTATTAGGGACGATTTATAATTCTTCTGAGTTTTGTACTTTTATGGTTGACAATGTGGTATTGTGTTTTTTATCCTATTTTATATTTTTGTTATTAATTTGCTTGTCGAAAATGGAGGATGTCTTTTATCACACGGGAATTAAATTTTGTCGCTGGTACCTTGATTGTTAATAGTAGAATTACCAAAGTATAATAAAATTCAGAAGTTTTGTTTTTGCACTTGGAAATAATTTAGCTGTTTTATTCCTCAATTTTGTAGTTCATTTTGATTTCTATAGAGACAGAAATATAATTATACGAAATAACACAGAGAATATTGGAACGAGTTGCTCTTATACGTCGATTTATAAATAATTTTCAGAAAATTCCTTCTTCCTTATGTACAAAACGTAACCAAATTTATGGCAGGAAAACTTGGACTCCCTGTATTCCCAAAACGAAAAAGACACGTCAAAAATTCTTACAAACTCCTAACCAAATCTCTCGCGAAGATTACCACAAAGGCACCCAATCTTTGACCATCGTGGGACCTCCAACGGAAGAATAAAAATCCCAGGAACCTACACCCGATTTACGATCTACCCTAGATTCTACTCCCATCATTACACCCCTAAATCAAAAATCCATTACCCGAAAACTGGCAATAAAAGGAGGGAAAATCTCGACTTCTCGTCACGATCGCGTCGCAAATCACTATCGCCAATAATCTCGGACAGTGACGTATCGGGGCCCCCGGTAAACCGGAAACTCGGCGCCCGAACTGGATGGAAAGAGCGTATTAAGCATCGATCCGCGAATTCTGACCGTCGCGAATCGCTGGCGGGAGCCTTCGATCAGCTTTGTATCCCACTTAATCTACGGCTGGCCGAGGAGTGCGGAGGGCGGGAGGGACAGTTCGGGAATCTGACGTTAATGAATTCCAAATTTCGACCTATTAATTCCGGCTTTCGGATAGCAGCGACCGGGCCGTATTAAGCGGCCACGCGCGCCACGAGTGCGTATCGCGAATAACGCAGCCGGGCACGTTTCGCGGTTTCCGCTCATTATGCGCCGCGAGTTATTACAATATTTTCATTCTTCGTGGCCGCGCTTTATTACGCTGCGCGGAATTAATCGCGCTATTTAAAAGGTCGCGTTCCAGCCCCGGTCGGGGGCCGCGAGCGGAAAGAAACGAGTTCGAGCGTGTGCTTTACGCCCTCATACGAGCGAATTTATGATTGCCAACTTTTAGTATCTCCTTTTTTCTTTGCTCTTTGGTGTTTTCCTCTTTGGCTGTGGTTCCTTAATTCGATCTATTCCTTTTTCTCTTTGCCTCCGTTGTTCAGTTCACAGTTTACAGAACGGCCGTTCTTTGAGCTTCTTTTTCGCACGTTTTTCGCCTGGATGTTGCTAACTGTGGGTACTGGTTGTTGCGAAATTATCGAGAATTGCATTTGGTACCGGTTTCCGTACTCTATTACGAAAAATAGTTTATTTAAAACAATAGTTTTTGATACAATAAAAATTTATACTTAATAATCATTTTAAATTTAATTAAATTTTAATTTTAGCTTTAATTATTAATTTCAATAAATTTAATTTACAAGATTAATGGTGTGCGAAATAAAAATTACACGTCGATTGTTTTTTAATTTTTAATCACTGACGCGGGTCTGCTGTCATAGTACATGTTTGTTTAATTATTATATTGTCATTTTATCGTGTTATGATAATTTATAGATGGAAAATATATTTGTTACTTTTAATCGAAGAGAAATTAATTTCTATTTCTTTTTGTTCATTCTTTAAAACTGCATCGACTACAGTGTGGAGTATTGGCGACTGTAAGTCAGGTTTATCGACTATCATACAGTTGAGTCTGTTTTAGATAATGAAATAGGTTCAGGGTTGTTGTAGGCTCCTTCAAAAAACTAAGAAAATTAAAGAAGGAAAGGAAACCTTAGATAAAGACAGCAATATGACACAGAAGCTTCTTCAGAAGACACCCAAAAGGAAACTAATTTAAAAGATTTTAACATAATATAAAAATATAATACAAAATATTTATAATTTTATACGGAGTCAATTTGGCGTCAAGTCACCAATTAATATAATTGGTAATTAGGTTAGTATCTTTCTATGATGCTTCTTTAATGGTGCTTTCATTGCACCATTTTAATTGACATTGGTAATATATATTTACCTAGGAATTGCAAGTCGGTTGGTTCTGGTGTTAAGATTCATTGAAAGAATGGCGAGTTTCTTTCGTGGTATTATTCGGGAAAATAAGAAGAGGACCGCGTGGAGATAAGCGAAGAACGATGGCTTCCGCGAGGGATGTTCGAATTTTACGCGTGGCGATTCGCACGCGAGCCACGCCGAGTCATAATCGAGAAATCCGCCACATTCCTCGGGCGTGGGTACTTCCGGCCGCGTATAAATAAAACATGTGACGAAATTCCGGGGGAAAGATAGGCGAAGCTTCGGAGAGAGAGAGAGAAGGACGAACGCCGGGGGTGAGAAAGGTACAGGGCCATAGGGAGAGTTTCGTTTTCGTTCAATTTTTCTGTACCTTTTCTAAACAGAGACACTCGCAGCGAGAAAATCGCGATTAAATTCGATTATACCGACTCTCACGATGGATTTTTAGTATTCTTTGCCGTTCCCTCTCTTGTTTTCTTTATCGTTCCCCGAGAGATTGGCTTTATCCAGGGATTAATGTGCAGTACAAATTAAAGGGTGTAACAAAATTATTGTTATAAATTTTTTAATACTTCTCGACGTGTAAATTTATCGAAATATTTCTGAAAAGATTTTATTAATATTATTATTCTGGGGATTCGATTATTTATCAAAGAATTAATATTTAATACTAATCGAGGGGGGAAAAGATTGGCGTACGAAATTTAATTTTTCCCAGAATTTAAATAAAATATTTTTATTTCACATATCTTTTCATCAATTTAATTGAATTAATTTCACAATAAATTTCACGAATTTATCAACCATCACGTGATAGGAAATTGTGAGAAGAATTAAAAAATATTTCGGAATTAAGAGGAACTTTCAAAGGGGAATTCTAAGTGATATGGCGACATAATTTAGAAAGTATAGTTTGTTATACCTCGGAAGTGCTTTCCGACAAACTTAAACGTTTGATGTGGCAATCGTAGTCAGGATGATCGTACCACCGAGGATGCAAGGGAACGGAGAAAACTAATCGAGGAAGTTCGCCAATTTAGAAACCCTTTCGCTTATCTTGATACGTTTAAAGGTAAAAGAGGACTGTCCACAGAGATCGCAGAGTAGATACTATATCACAAATATGTCCGAGTTTACAGGATAGGCTGTCAGGGAAAATAACCTTTTATTCTTTCACATTTTCATCCCAGTAAAATTAATATTATATTATATCAACAATTATAGCATCAGCCTCTTTTCATATGGACAAATTGAAATAAAAAATCAGAACGTCGACAGAAAAGATAGCTTCTTCAATCCGCAATTTCTATAGTCCCTGTCTATAATAAATTTCATGATTAATAATTCGATCACTCAGTATATCAAAATATAAATTGCCTAGAAACAAACTCTTAAATAGTTCTGATTCATAAAGAATCAGAATCCTAACCCAAACCTTTCATGAGTAAGCGTAATACGACCTGCCACTTAACTCACTAGCGCCACCACAGCCGATATCTACGACAAAGCTTCGCCGTAAATATCCTATACGTCGTTCAATTATTTTATAATTTTACCGATACAATCTTGGAATTTTCTTTTAATTGTGCGCGTGATATCACTTGTAGAATATCGTTTTCACAAATTTTTCGCTCGTACATGGACAGCTAAAAGACGTAACCCAAACATTTCATAAGTAAGCGTTTAGACAGTCTTAATACGACCTGCCACTTAACTCACTAGCGCCACCACAGCCGATATCTACGACAAAGCTTCGCCGTAAATATCCTATACGTCGTTCAATTATTTTATAATTTTACCGATACAATCTTGGAATTTTCTTTTTATTGTGCGCGTGATATCACTTGTAGAATATCGTTTTCACAAATTTTTCGCTCGTACATGGACAGCTAAAAGACGTAACCCAAACATTTCATAAGTAAGCATTTAGACAGTCTTAATATGACCAGCCACTTAACTCACTAGCGCCACTACAGTCGATATCTACGACAAAGCTTCGCCGTAAATATCCTATACGTCGTTGAATTATTTTACAATTTTACCGATATAATCTTGGAATTTTCTTCTTACTACATGTGTGATATCACTTGCAGAATATTATTTTCACAAATTTTTCGCTTGTACGTGGACTACAGTACTCACGGAAGGGTTAAAAAGCAGCGATAATTCGAACTGTCTCTCAAAATTTAAAATTCCGGACCCTCTACTTTACGTTCTTCTCGCTAGAATAAACCAACCGGTCCCATTCACCTTCATCGATTCTCCAGCATGGTTCACTCCGCCTCGTCCGCGATTCACCTTTGAACCTGCGATTCATGCGGCGCGCGGCTGGCGCAGGAAAAGCTGAGAAAACGCAACGTTTGTGCGAACCGGCGTAGAATAGGAAGGAATCCTCGACAGTCGGGCGGCGGTACGGATCGATTAATTATTTAACGAAGCTCTCGGCACCCTGTGCCGCCCCCAAGCCACCCCGTCAACCGCCCACCCTTGCCTCAGCGCGTCCCTTGCCCATCCTCGACTCTCTGTTTAGCCCCGAAGCAACGTCCGTTCGTTCCGTCTGTATTTCCATCCGTTGCACATCCTTCCACCTCGGGTTCCTACGTTAACCGACCACCCTCTGCTTGCCGCTACCCCTTCCATAGAGCCGATGTTCGCGGCCGGTAGCCGCGCGGTGGTTCGGTCTGAAATTTCATCCTGAACAGGAGGAATCGTAACTGCGATCGCCGAGAGGAGAGGAGAGCAGCGAAGAGGAGCGGAGAGGAGAGGGGAGAGGAGGGGAGGAGAGAGGGCGCAGGATAGCCGCGTAATTAGTTTGCCTTTGATGAGAAAACTCGCGATCCACGTACGTACGAGCGCACGTACGCGTTCTCTGCTGCGTGAGGGGGTGGAGGTTGACGGTCTGTCGATCTGCTAGGGACTCGGTGGAAGTAGTTGCAAGGGTGGAGACGGGAGGGTGGCTGCTTGCTGGAAGAAACGAGGAGAGAGCTTCCGAGTCAAGAAGGCCTTCTGCTGTATCGATAAATTGCATTATGTAGGAGGTATCTTCTTCGCTTCGTTCCTCTGAAAGACATTAACTAAATGTCAACTATCAGTCCAAATAATAATAATAATAACAATCTTCTCCTGTTCGTTTGCCCTTTCGCTTCGTTCCTCTGAAAGACATTAACTAAATGTCAACTATCAGTCCAAATAATAATAATAACAATCTTCTCCTGTTCGTTTGCCTAAACAATACGAACTGAACGAAACGTCGAATGAGAATAATGACAACGACATACCGGTAATCAGATCTGGTAAACTCTTACCAGGAGTCTATGAATAAGCCAATATAATTATCTTCTACTCTTCATCTTTCTAGAAAATATTAATAATAATAATATTGCGTGTAGTCGAGACGTAGTGAACAAAGGATCGTGTGTTTGAGAGTTAGAATTGAGAGGAACTTAGCGTAATATGTTAATTAAATAAACCTGTTTTGTTATTGAAAAGCAGTTGTTGTTTATTAGACGCGCAGATCTCGGTCTGCATAGGATTAATGAAGCTAGAAATCCTGCAATATTAAATCTGGAAGTAAATTTCAACATCTAACAAGAGCTTAAGAAGGTATTCCGCTGTGGTGGTCTACTGTATCTGTAAATCAGCCTGTACTACAATTCTGACGACTGTCCAAATATTCCAAAGATGGACTTAGGGTATCAACTGACCTTTGCCCGATTACCTGATGTGGACACAGTGTTCAGCTAGTGGTCAGTCAGTGGTTAGATCCTCCAAACTCATTCCTGGCTACTGCCCAACTACCGTGCATGCTTCTGGGGACACCCTTTCGGGTCCATCCGCTTCTGCGGGCGGTGTCCATCCTGTGGTCAGTCAGTGCTGTTGAAAAATTTCCATGTACGAGGAACAATAGCACGTGGAATTCCAGTAATGCGGGAATCTAATCTCTCACAGAGGAACGACGAATTCCAGAGTCAAAAAGTTGAAGAAGAATAACAAGAACTTTATCCATTAGCAGCAACCTGATCCACAAAATACCAAAGAATGCTAGAATAAGGGTTTGCTAAATGTAAAATCGAATTTGCGAAATTTTTTGGATTACAGAATTTGGATTATAGAAACGTGACACCATTCGTGAGGACGTTTCGTAGAATATATAAAGCGAGGAAATTAAACGGTCGAGCTACGCTGTAAAAGGGATGTTACATAGGCGTGGGACGAGGAAACTAGTTTATGAAGAAGTTCGAGATTCCGAGAGTGTTGAGAAACACCTAATTCCGAGTGGTCTGTCGGGTCCATCGCTAGTGAAGCGGGACGAAGACAAAGGGATGCGCCGTTAAATGGCTCTTTCTGTAAGGGGTCGACCAAGCGAGGAGTACAAAGGAGTCAGGATCGTTCTTTGCCGCTAAAAGGGACTACTCTGGGTGAAAAGATTCTCTCGTTACCACCCTTTTCCTACCTCTGCCGTTTCTCCCATTAATCTCCTTCTTTTCCAGCCTTGTGTACAACGATTGAAATTTCTTAATTAAGTAATAAAGTATACAATCCAGGGAAAGACGGAATTCCGGAAAAGCATCGATTACATCTTCGGACGCGGTTAATTAAAATTTGAATTTCGATGTGAAATTCTCTATTTTATTTATTTTTCCCTCGACAATAAACAGTAAGAAAGTAACCTTTATATATATATTTTCATTTTTGCAATCATGCTGGTAATTATCAAAGTGGCTTACCTCATACACATACCTTCACAAAATATTTAAATTTTAATTTATACACAAGGTGTCTTAGAAAAACTTTAATACCTCATTCTTTCTAATTTATATTAATTTATTATAATATGAATATAATTTATTTATAATCAAGCAAAGTGTGTATATATTTTTGGGGACACACTGTATTAAAATATTGACAACAATTCTCAATAAACTATTTTAAATACAAAAATTGACTCTATCTTGAAAAATTCTTTCTTCTCTCTCAGTCTTATTAACCCCAACCCTTAGTCTTAGCATTTTTTGGTTAATGAAGGGTACGAGTTGAAAAATTTTCTGCTATAAGCCAGATGATATTTTTCGAACAATAAATAAGAAATCGTATACTAATCAACAAGTAGAATTATTTAATTTCGATACCTCGCACACTGTTACATTATTTTAAATTTGATATATTAATTAATATCGGGCTTCGAAATTTTTTGAAATGGCGACTGAAAGGCGCCTCTCGAGTGCAAAGGATTAACTCGTGTTTATTCTATGACAATTTTCACGTAATTGTTAATTCACATTTTTATCAACTTTCATACTAGATTTCACTAACACATATTATATTTATATCATCCCAAATAATTTTCACTTATTCTACCTCATTCCCATTCATGCATGTATAAAATCAACACTCACACTCTCATAAAGCCAATACTCGCAGTATTACGACAAAATTGTACAATCGATTTAACAATTCAATTATGTCGAAGATAGTATAGGTATTATATAAATAGCTACGAGACGAAAAAGTGTTTTAATATATTACACGATTTTATCAAACCAATAAGGGAATAATAGTTGTATATATTAATACAGCTTTAATATACTGCAACCCCATCCTAACATTTACAATGCCCGGAAATTAATTACACGAGGGTCGGAATAAACACGGAAGGGTGTAGAAACTTCGCTCGACTTTCAATTTCCACTCTAATAACTCCCTCCGAAGACAAGAAAGAAAAAAAAAAAAAAACAGGGAAAATCTGTTACGCCATCGAAATACAAAAAAGGAGAAGGTAATCGGCAGTCAGACTGGGTGCAGAGTGGAAAAATTATTCGAAGGAAATTTCGAGCGTCATCCACTTCTGCGACCTGTCCATAGCGTCCGTGGAAAAATAAGAAGCTAATATTTCAACAGCGCGGAGAGACCGAGAGCGGAGGAACGGTGGGGAAAAAAATAAAAAATAAAAAGAAAAAAAAAAATGGAGAACGGTTAGAGAAAGCTGTATCTCATGTTTCATTCGCTCCCGGCTGCTTTTTCCGCAAAATTCGGTCCTCCTTTTTCAAACTTTCCGCCGGATTATCGTCCCTCGTCCATTCTCCTTCATTTCACCGGTCGTCATTATTTCTCTCGATTTTCCACCCTCCGCCCCCTGCCCGCGTACATCCCTCTTTCACGCTGCTATCCTACTTCAGACGAAACGAACTTCCGCCAGTACGCCCGAGGAATTTCTTCTCTTGCTTCTTCTCCTCTTCCCTTCTCGAATCTCCGTGTTTCCCACGACCAGACGTCTTTTAGCGGAGTCAGCTTCGAATTTTAACCCGACCGAACAGCCCCCTCCCCCGTGCACACGCGTGTACCCTCTCTCCGTTATACAATAAGAGTTTTAATCCGACCCGTGGCCAGGGTGGAGAAAGCGGGAAACGTTGTTCGAAGGAACGGACATGGACGATGCAGTCTCTCGCGCCTTGTCTAGATCCAGGGGTCTAGATCTCCTACACCCCCCTCGATCTTCCGAGCTTTTGCAATGCAACCCCTTCGACCGGCAAGATATTAGAGAGGAACGTGTACGAGGAGACAAGGGGTCGGGGTGCTGCGAGGGTGGTCGAGTCGGATGACCGATGTGAAACGTGGAAAATTGGAGAGATAATTTGATGTATGATGTCGGATGGCTCGCTGAGGGAAATGTTATAGGTAAGCTCTGTTCTCCTCGCTGAGGAAGGATTCTTGAGAAGCAACTGAGAATGTTGGGGATTTTTTGGAGCATGTGATTTCTTTTTTCTAATTAAAACAATGAAAACTAGCCTCGGTTCTTTAAATCTCGAGGATTCTTTATTTCTATAAAACATATAAGAATAAAATAGATATATAATATTTATTTTAAATTAAATAGAATATAAATATATAAGAATAAAAATATATTTATAAGTATTCGTTTTTTGGGAGACATAGTGGAACTTCTTATTTTATATTAAATGACTTGGAAGTTGGTATATAACGTGTTTGAAATAGATGAGTTGCTACTCTTGAAGAGATATTGGGACTGAAAATGAATTTTTAATAGCGAAGAATTTGGAAAATTGGGAAATTTCTTATTTCCATTGAATTTATTGTAAAACAAAATTATTGGCTGGTTTGCTAAGTGAAATAAGCGTAAATTTTGAAGGGAAGTTGAATGGCGAATTTCTGAAAATTAATGAAGAATTTAAAAAATTGAGAAATTTATTACAAAATTTAAAATTGGAGTTTAAATTATGTTAGACTGGAGGAAACTGGTCTCCTGATAGTTAAGATAATTAATAACTAAAAATATTTCATGACAGTCTATCATTTCGATTTTTAAAATACCCTTTAAAGTATCCAAATATCCCTTTAAAGATAAATTCTCTAATTACTCCAAATTTCAACAATTTTCTACTCAATATAGATATAGACACTCTTCCCTTTAATTCCAAACTTTGAACATATTATATAAAACTTTTTAACCCAACCCTTTCATGTTCCAAATATCACTTAACAATATTCCACCTTAATTATTAAATAATTAAATGTAAAATCAAAAGCAAAAATCGATTTAAAATAGTATTATTAATTAAAAATCAACAACATCTTAATGAAACCTTTTCATCATTAACCAAAATATCCCCAAAAATCATGTTCCAAATACCACTTAACAATATTCCATCTTAATTATTAAATAATTAAAGGTAAAATGAAAAGTAACAAAACAAAAATCGATTTAAAGTAGCATTATTAATTAAAAATCCACAACATCTCAATCCAACCTTTTCACGACATCATCGACCAAAATACCCCCCTAAAATCATGTTCCAAATACCACTTAACAATATTCCACCTGAATTATTAAATAATTAAAGGTAAAATGAAAAGTGATGAATAAAATCGATACAAAGTAGCATTATTAATTAAAAATTCACCTCAAATTCATACAAGTAAAAATTATCCAATATAAATAATTCCATTAGCATCTCAAAATGATATGTGACCTTAAAATGAAGCATAAAACTCCACTATACTCCCAACCATTTGTCTAATCAAATCCCGCAGACAAGTAACCTGGTTTAATAAACCCTTAACCAAAACCTACCTCATTTTCTCACCCCATTGCTTCCCCACCAGCTCTTCTTTCGTTAACCGTATCAAACACGTGTCACACAGTCATTAACCTCGCACGAAAGCCTAAAACACATGGCGTGCAGCCCTATCGCATTCCAGATGGAGCCACTTCTGTGGACAATTAACACCCTGGAAAAGCCAGCGGCGCGGTGGAAAGATGAAAACTCGACAGGTCGCGTATTTTAACTATTTTTCCAGCGTTCCTCTCCACCTCACCCCGTGCATCCCTGATTCGCCGGGACCAGCCGGTTTTTACGCGAACATCGGCGGCCGGCCGATTGGTCCGCGCGGCGTTTTCTCTATCAGGCCGAGGCAATATCGTCGCGCTTGGCTGGCCAAATTTCATAAAACACGCGCGAGTAAGTAGGGACGCGAAATCAAATAATACTTGCTGTATTAAATGCCACGAACAAACAGGTGTAATTATTCGGCAGCCAAGCGAATACCAAATAATTATCAATGTTTCGCTGCGTTTCCCGGACGAAAGTATCGCGCTAGCCCGGCCGGAACTAAATTAACGCGGTTGCGTGTAATAACAAACGAATTCCGCGGCATCGATCGGGCCGGTGCGCCCGAGGACATCGGGTTTCCGAATTAAAAAAGGAAAAAAAAACAAAAAAAAAAAAAAAAAAAA